>NW_004797490.1:914621-915960 GCF_000002075.1 Aplysia californica | reverse complement strand
AAAACAAACACGTTTGTTTTTGAGGCGACCGAGTCGGGCGATCGTCCCGATCGGCCGATCCCATCCATAGTGGGCACCCCGTATTAGGCGACCAAGTCGGGCGATCGGCCCGATCCAGCCGTAGTGGGCACCCCGTTAAATGTCTACCAAGTGGCACTCCCTATCCGTACAACTACACGGAGCTATGCCATCTGTGCCCGTGATAAAAAGAAGCCATCCAGCCGTCCAGTCGTTATGTCATTCATCAGGATTATGTTGTTCCTGACGAGGGGGAATTTCCCGTTCTCCGGAGTCACATGACAATAATTTCGGCTTAGTCTTCGACTCGCTCACTGATTTTCGACCTCCCAACGCTCTATGCTACTTTTACATCCACCCAGGTCATTGTTGTACCCCTGGATCACTAGTCTTGATCTGGCGGTCCTAGTCTGCGGCTCAATGTTTTCGTTTTGTTTGTTTTATTTGTTGTTTTTGTCCTATAATCAACTTAATTACAGTCTTTTTAAAAGACGAAACCAAACGTACGAGTTCACATCAATTTAAAATAAGAAAAAATTTGCATTGACGCATACATATGAATCATGTCTAGATGTAATGGCGGTGGTGCACGCGGATGATGTGGGTTCTATTCCCAGAGAAGGAAAGTTTTCTGAAAATCAAATATCTCCGTCTGGAATATTGTTTCCTATTACCCAATTTGGCTCTGACGGGGAAGGAGCCAGCTTCTTAAATGATCTCGATCATGTCGATGGGGCGTTAAACGTTGACATTAAAGCAACATTTTATGGACAACGAAAGCCAGTGATCGATACATTTGATATCATGACATTCCTGCTCTCATTGTCAGAGTTGAGAAAGAGAAGAGCACTAAAACTCTGCGTTTTAGTTCATAATAATAGGCTTCGCACTTCCTTGAATATGCAGTATATATAGACACCAGTGGCTGTACAGAATAAAGCTTCTCTGAGTAATCCTCAGTAGCCTTTACATTCCAGGGACCAGGTTCTATTTCTCGCCCTTCCCCGTTACCAAGACAAATCTGTAGACCGTGTAAGAATAGCATCTAACGGATGGAACGCTTATTATCTGGCTCTTTGATTTTCTCATCGCGCATGCCATTCCGGGTTGAAGATTCGCTACGTTTTTCCTTATTATCAAAGGTTGTTGGCACTGGCGAGACAGAACAATCAATCCGGTCGCCGTCCACCCAAAGCCTTCTCAGACCATGGACAACAGGAAAAGTCGGCCAGTGTTTATCGCTCTCCGCACACACCAGGGTATTATTTACTTTTGAGCACAACCCTCCCCCCTCTCCTCTCTCCTCATCTCTTCCCCCACC
>NW_004797490.1:910151-912396 GCF_000002075.1 Aplysia californica | reverse complement strand
TTCCCTTCTCTCTCCCTCTCTCTCTCCCTCTCTCTCTCCCTCCCTCTCTCTCTCCAGTCTCTTACCAATAGCTCTAGAATTAAGGATGACGCACATGACTTCACAAGCCATTTTTCTCCCCGTGAGACTTCTTACTTTTGACATAACGCTTCATGTAACTTTTAGGAATAGCATCGCCTTTGGCGTATTCCAGGCCTCAGACCCCACTGACGCCAGTGGTTTGATGAATCTGGAAATCCATACACACGAAACGACACCGATATGAAAACTAATATCTTTAACGATTTGTTCCTGAAGAGTTGTTTCATACTGACGCGTTGGAAGACTCACGGAGTGTTTCGTCTCGGTGTTGTTTCGGTGTCGGAATCTTTCTGTAAGATTGTAAGTTTGGATTTCCAACTGGAGATGAAAAACCGCCAAAAGATCCCTGTAATAATGGAGCAATACTTCATCCTGGGAAAAAAACCACCATCCCTCTGCCTGTCACAAATCCTACGTGTGATGCTCAACAAGGTTATTTAATTCTTTTTCTTGTTGGTGTTTTTTCACGCCTTCTCCGACACAATTTAGATCTATTAATAGGCAGGGCCAACCCAGGCTGAGAGGGATGCAGTATTCCAGCAGAAAAACCGAGAAACTCGATAAAGAATTCATTTCTCCCCGTTCGGGAAGCGAAGTCAGTTCTCCTGCGAACGACAGCCAAGTGCCCATAACCTCTACACCACAGATGTTATGTTAACATGGTTCGTGAATTCAAGCTGGTGACAAAATATGTTATCAATTCAAGCAGGCAATTTGATATAGTTTGCAATTTCATTTGTAAAAATATCTTACATGTAGATGTTTTTAAGTTATAAACCAGCAAAAGTTTCAGTGAAAAAAATAAAACTCCTCGTAAAAAGAAACCGAACTCGGAAGGAGGAGGGTGGTGTAGGGGTTGCAAGTTTGACAAAGTCAACACCAATACATGCAGTAAAAAAATGAGCCACTGTCTGGGCATATCTGGGAAGACATAGAGAAGGCGTAACAACACAAAAAAAGGAAACAAAAAGATCAAAGAAGGAACACATTTTCAAAAAAGAAATATAAAGAAGAGAGAAACTGTGATTTCCGAAGACAAAAGTGAAACAGTGAGAAACCGTGCCTTGAAAATGTTGGAGGTATCAGAACAGGCTATTGCCTTTGTCTCGTGGAAAAACAAATACAAGAGACAACATAGATTTAAAAAAGAACAACCACAACCCATCCAATCCGTAAATATTACCAAAGACTGCATTCTGCTTCAGGATGAGAGTTAAAAAAAAATGAGGGAAACTATCGAGTCTCAGTTGTTTAAAAATGGAAGTTGGCAGCCGTAAAGTCGGCCAATGGCTCGGCGTCAGCTCCAAAGTATCGCTTTTCTGAGCGCATCACAGCACAGAAGGCCGACCAGAGCCTGTGGTGTAGCGGTTAGGCTCTTCTTTTTGTTTCAGTAGAGGCTTTACGGCGTTCGCAACCGCATAAGGTCATATGAGCGCCAAGAGGTGGATGTCAACAGAAAAGTCCTTACAGGGAATCAGACTTACTCTGCTCACCTCTCTAGCTTCAACAGCACCAAGTCTGCTTTTAGGCGCTTCGCTGTCACACGCAGGAGGTCCAAGTTCTACTTCCAAGTGGGAAAACTTTTTTTATCGAGTATATCAGTCTTTCTGTTAGGATGTTGTATCCCTATCAGCCCCTGTTGGCCCTGACAGGCAGGGTCGAAAGCCACCAGGGCAAATTTAAAAATTTCCTTCCAACTGAAAAAAGTGTCCCGCTCGCTCATAATAATATGACCGTATGCAGTTGTGAGAGCCGTAAAACACTTACCAACACAAAAAGGGTCGAAAGTCCGTCTCCTAAATGATCTATATCGTGTCGATGTGGGCTTAAAAACTTCTGCGTTTTGAATTATTTTTACAGAAAGCATCGATGGCAACATTTCAAGTAAGTTCCCAAAGACTCGTATTACAGAACGAAAACCAGCGAAATAATAACCCGTTCGCGTGATAAACAAGCAGAATCTGATCGCTATCGTGCTCACTTGAAGTAACTCATCTTTATTCAGCACCATAATTATGTGATTACTGCCACCCCCTCCCCCCTTTCCCTCACCCCTTACACTACAACAACCCTCATCTAACACGAACACGTGAGTGGTCGACAGAAAACTAACAGAGAGAGAGAGAGAGAGAGAGAGAGAGAGAGAGAGAGAGAGAGAGAGAGA
>NW_004797490.1:907655-909171 GCF_000002075.1 Aplysia californica | reverse complement strand
AGACAGACAGACAGACAGACAGACAGACAGCCAGACAGACAGAGAAAGAGACACAGCGGGAGAGACAGACAGACAGACAAACAGACAAACAGACAGGCAGACAGACAGACAGACAGACAGACAGACAGAGAAAGTGTATTTGGTATGGGGTGGGGATGGGGTGATGAATTGAAGCCGAGGGGGAGGGGGTAAGGGATTGGAGGTGAATGGATGGTGTAAGAAAACAAAGAGAAAACAAACCCACAAGTACAATCGGAAATTGCCTCCTGCCGTACCAGAAGAGGAGCATAAAGAAAAATACCGCGCTGTGGAATAACGGCATTGTCACAAAAGAAGATACAAGTAACAAACATCGAACAGAATACGGTCAATACAAGTCTCCAGCACAACTGTTAGCTCGGAGATACACTATCTCGGACAGACACGTGATGGCGACAAGTCACGGAAGTACGACATCTTGATTTATTTTATTCCACCCACGGCAAAGTGAGGCTGGAAAAAGGAGGGAGTGAGGATTTAGTCTGGAAGGGTTAAGGGGTGGGGATGGATGAAGTCACTGTATTACCTACCCGTACCCCCCCCCCTTCCATGTTCTTATTCGGCTGTACTTTCCGTAAAGGCAGAATGTACTTATGTCAACATCCACTAAGCTTTTTGTTTTGTCGGTAAGTATTTTACGGCGCTCGCAACTGCATAAGGTCATATGGGCGCGCGGGACACATTAAACATTTTCAGTTTGGTACGAGTGAATTTTGAATTTTCTCAGGATGGCGGATGAAGCCCACTCTTATCGATTTAGTGCCGTCAAGGGATCTTTAACGTGCGCGACTAGCACACGAGACCTCCGAGATTTTTCGCCCTTGTCCGAGAAGGCTAGGTGTAGATCTTTCCTACCATAAGATCAGGGGTGCGGCTGAAAGACAGCAGAAAGAAGGAGCCAAGGAGTAGCAGTTGAAAGGCTGCAGAAAGAGTCAGGAGCCCCGAGGAGGGGGGAAAAGGTGGTGAGGAGGTGGGGGCAGAAAGTGGAGACGAAAAGCAGACGACAGAACATTGCTAGAGAGCAGGACAAGAGGTCAGGCGGTGAAAGGAAAACATTTTAGAGAAGAAAATGTTCCCGTCTCTACCCAGATTCGAACTCGGGACCTTTGAATGAGAGGCGAACCCGTTAACCTTTATGCCACGAGAGTCCTGACCAAGGATTAAAAGTAAAAAGCGAAACAAACAGGAAAGAGAAGAAATTTACTAAGATTTTAAAGCATGAAAAAATACCGAACACAAGCCCTAGACTAATGCTGTCTTGACACATACAGGAGTAATGAAGCCGAGTAAACCCAAATTTCTGAGTCCAGCAGGTCGGGGCAACTCTGGATACACTTTGACGAGCAATCGGCCTCCCTCCCGAGTGATATTTCAGGATCGCCGTGGGAAAGTATTACTTGGGAAGCTTGCGGAAATTTTCAAACATGCTTAATATTTTCGCCGAGCAAAAAATGAGTCGCCGAGTCAAATACTCGCT
>NW_004797490.1:902978-907062 GCF_000002075.1 Aplysia californica | reverse complement strand
CTTGATAGACAAAGGCACCATAATAATATGTATACATGAAGTCCTCATCCATCGTCTGTGTCATATGAGACATGTTGAAGAAATGAACACAAACGTTTTGCCCCCCTCTTTATATATTATAACATCGCACGCCGACTAACTCGGTGACGGGTCGGCAAGATGGTCAGCATGGTCGGTGAGTTTGTCGGTGTGTGAAATTTTACTCGGCCGCTACGTTTCTTGGCTCTGCAAGCGGCCAGGATTCAAACTATTTGCTCGGCAAGACGCTCGGCGAGATGCTCGACGTCCTAAATTATTGCTATGCGAGCGTCTCTCTCTGAGTGCTCGTCGATACAATAATGTCAACAACAGTCTTGGCCAGATGCTCGTCGCGATTAAACCCGAATTTGGCATTGCCTTGTCGGGAATTGCTCGTGGACTCTGCTCCTGTATGTGTGAACACCGCATAAGAAACAGAGTAACAGCTCCTAAATAGAAACATTAAAAAGACATCTCTAACGTTGGTGAATGCAACAAAGTCGCTGTAGTAACACAAGCATTATCAGCCAGACATGATGAGTAACTGGCTCGTCTGTGACATTTCATCTAAAGGGATGAGAACTTTGAACTTTACACAGAGCCCGTTACCCATGACAGCTCAGGCAGCGACGCGCGAATGGGATGACATTCTGTTTTTTTGTGTTCAACGCATTCTTACGACACGTTATTCTGTGTGGCTGTCATAATTGACTGAGGCAACCAGGCAGGCTAAATGTGACACCAGAGCAGGAAAAAGAGATAAAGTTCTTATCAGCTTTAGGTGAAAGTTCTTTTTCTATGGGTATGCTCTAAAAGACTGTTCTTAACAGCCGTTTACCTCAGACTTTACAATTTTGACCTTCTGGAGGAGGCGTTAACCGCTAAGGGAATAACGTTGACTGCTCTTTATAGCGTTTGGGGGTGTTGTCAGGGCTGTTGTTGTTGTTGGTGTTGTTGTTGTTGTTGTTGTTGTTGTTGTTGTTATTGGTGGTGGTGGTGGTGGTGGTGGTGGTGATGGTGGTGTTGGTGGTGTTGTTGGTGGTGTTGTACACTCTCAGCATCTTAAACGACATGATACAGGTTACTTTGAAGTTGAAGTTATTTTGTAAGTAAATTACAGTTCAGGAAGAACGAGAGCAACCGGGCCTTGTCAATACAAATCATGAACTTCCACTTTTTGGCTGAGATCTCAATGCTTGAAAACTTTGCCGACAGGTCAACACGCAGACGAACACAAGAAGAAACTTCATGGGCAAAAAAAAAAGTATAATTTGCAAAGTGACACCGTGATTTAAAACCCGTAACAATGTCATTACTACCTCAAAATAACGGTGTTTTTGAATATTTAACTGTTAGTCACCTTTGTACCAACGACTTGTCGGGGAACTCGAAGTTATTCCTAATAAATTACCATCCAGTGTCCAGTAAGGCTTTAGATTCCAATAATGCAGTGCAGTCAACTCAGTTGGTGCTATGCTGGCTATGGTGCTGTTGCCCCTCGTGCGTTTTCTTTTGTTGTTTTTTGGGGTTTTTTTGGGTAAGAGTTCTGCAGCACTTGCAACACACTTATGTCATATTATAAGTGCCGAAGATTAAAGGTGTTACAAGAGAGTAACTAACCCAAAAAGGAGGAGGGATAAGGACAATAGATGTTTGATAAGAAGAAGGAGCAAAGCACAGCAGAGCACCCGGCAACCACCCACTGACCCTCGTTCGAATATCTCTATGGGTATTCCTAAACCTCGGTTGTTGGGGGGAGTTCTTAAGTGTCTCTCCATCGGCTTGCCCCTGATCTTATCGAAGATTGTCTTTTAAATCAGAAGCCACGTCTCCGAAATAACCCATGAACGCAAAAAGGAACGATAAATCCATACCTAATCTAAAATCCCACAGCACACAAAGAACTCAACAAAATTTCAATTTCTCACATTTATGTTTGTTTGTTTTCTTTGAGTAAAAAGAAGCACAAGGACAAAATAATGATCATTAAGAGCTTGGAACAAGTAAGACAGACAGACAGAAACAACATATCTAAAGTAAAGAAGTGTGGCCTTTCAGTGGTGCCCTTCAACTACCCACTTCCCCATTTAGGGAGTTTGATAATAATATTCTTATGCTTAAAAATTAGAACAAAAACAAAACATCTTCTAGATATCTATCTTATATTTTAAATGCTTTCAATTTAAAAAACAAAACCCAAAAAAAACCAAAAAACCCACATCTTTTATTCGCCCTTCCCAGTTCTGTGGTGCTGCATGCCATGCAGTATGTACTCACCCTCGATCTGGTCCGCTGACAGCTGGGACACCTGTGAAACAAGAAGAACATCATGAGAGATCGATAAACGTTGATTGAAAATATTGATCAACGGGTCAGGCAGGGAGCTGTTGCCAGCGGGGGGAGAGAAGAGAGATCGCAGCGATCAAAAGCGCAGCACCTGTATACAGAATGCTCCAAGTGACACAGATTGGGGGCGGAGGCATGGAGAGAGACGGACGGAGTCAGCACGCAAAGCTTTGTGCGCTGCTAGCTCTAGCAATAACGAGGTGGCGGCGTAGGGGTCTGATGCAAGAGAGCGCTCGGTGCTGGGGGGTTTTTTGGTGCTGTTTTTGTTGTTGTTAAAAAAAAAAATCCAGTTTTATTCTAGCTTGTGGGGGTGGATGGCTGGTCCTATGTTTTATTTTTACTGTTTCTGTCTGTCTGTCTGTTTGTTTGTCTGTCTGTCTGTCTGTCTGTCTGTCTGACTTTTTCCTGAACTAAATAGCTGTTATTTTTCTGCGTCAATGTACTTCTATTTGTTTAAACTTAAAAGTTTATTTTGTATGGCATGATAACACCCCGCCCCCTCCCTCCCACACACACTCACACTGCTTCTGTAGACGTTATTTCTTCACCATCGACACAGTTAAGATCATTTAGGAAGCAGGCTGCTTCGAGCCTGTTTGTCAGAACGATCCCGAGTTGAGAGGAATACAACAACCCAACAGAAAAGCGGATATACTTGATATAAATTCTCACCATTCTGGAATCGAACTAACTTCTTCTGCGTGCGAAAGCAAAGCCCCTATACCACTATACCTCAGATACCGGGGCACTCACACTCAAAAACAAATAAAAATAGAACAACCGCAAACAAATTGCTAAGGATGATCGTTTAGGACACCTCAAAGTACAATTGAAATTTCGTACGTCGTGTTTTACTATCGTAACAATACGACGTGGGGAACTCTGTGCCACCACTTTCCGAAGAGGAAATGTACTCGTTAATCTGATCCGTACGCTTTGCATAGCACAAAATAGTATTAATATTATTACGCCCTCATGGCGGTTTAAATGATAACTTTTATTTTGAACTTTGGGTGATTTTAGCAGCAAGTGAAGTAGATGTGGGTCTAAAATATTACTAAATGGATTATTAGATCTCAATTTATGGACGCCTCCGCACACTTTTCTTTCGTGTTCGTAGAGTCAATAAGATGAACAGTGTGACCAAATATTTGAGGTATTAATTTCATTCAACAATAGTTAATTTTAAGGTTTCCATACTTTTCGCCTGTCTAGTACCTAAATCTAGTCTATTCTAAACGTACTTCTTACTCTCTCCCCATACCGTCAGGTACATAAGGCGGAGAGTAGTCGACGCCACACTTGTCTGTCCCTGGCCATGTCCTCCAATTTCGGCAAATTCAGGCCCTGTGTGATTGCCCCATGCCTTATTGTGCCTCTATACCTTCCAGTTGGTCTTCCTCGTTTTCTTTTTCCAGTTGGTTTCTAATACCATGTCTGATAGGGCAAATTTGTCTTCCTATTCTAAACCAAGCCCGAAGATTGTATGGAGATTTATGAGTACAACGTGTGTGTTGTCATGCAGTACACAAAAAGCTACTAAGACTTCTAAGCACCAAGGCAAGATTACTAATGACTAACAGTTACAAATTGTTGGCTTTTGTCGTGCTTCGTATTTGAGAGGAAGGAGGGACCGTATTCCACTTTTAATCAAAATTTAATTGGTCTTGAGAGGCTATAGTATAATGTTGTGGTGGATACAACTTCTAGTGGGGGATGG
>NW_004797490.1:899856-901546 GCF_000002075.1 Aplysia californica | reverse complement strand
GCCCTTGACGGGATTCGAACCCACGACCTTACGGTTGCGAGTCCGAGAGCCTAACCACTAGGCCACCGACGCCACAATTAATACGTCGAATCATATCAAATAGGAATTGTACGCAACTTTTTGTGAGTTCCCTAGCATTAGGTCGAATCATATCAAATAGGAATGGGACGCAACTTTCTGTGAGTTCCCTAGCATTAGGTCGAATCATATCAAATAGGAATGGGACGCAACTTTCTGTGAGTTCCCTAGCATTAGGTCGAATCATATTAAATAGGAATGGGACGCAACTTTCTGTGAGTTCCCTGGCATTAGGTCGAATCATATCAAATAGGAATAGGACGCAACTTTCTTCTGTGAGTTTCCTGGCATTAGGTATAATTGAACTACATCAGAGCTCAGACACAGAGCTGCTAGGCCTTACAACAAATCCATGTTGAGTGTCCACCGGTTATTATTCGCCCCTGGCCATCACTCACATTGACTAGTAACAAGATCTCACTAGCTCTGCCTCTCGTGGCACGTTATTACCTCTCGCTGACATAACTGAGAGATGGGCATGGCGGGCAGTGGTAGAGTTGTAGTAAAATCTTGGTGGGTGGAGAAACGTGGAGAGATATGGGAGAATGTGAGGAGGAAAAGACAGATATGTACGAGAGTGGGAGGATGTGGGTGGTTGGCGGGGGCTCTGGTGTGGTTTGCTTCTTCTTTCCTATCAAACATCTGTCGTCCTTATCTCTCCTCCTTCTTTTTTGTGTTTATTACTCTTTTGCAACACCTCTAATCTTCGGCACGTATATGACCTTATTGTATTGCAAGTGCTGTAAAACACTTACTTAAACTAAACTAAGAGTTGGAGGATGAGGCTGGGGTAGTGGGTGGGACGTGTTTGTTTGTTTGTTTGTTTGTTTGTTTGTGTAAAGAGAAGTACATCGACACAATAATGGTAATTTAATTTTAGTGCTGGGAAAAGGCCAGACAGACGGACAGAAACAACAGAGGAAAAGTAAAGACGTAGGAACTGCCACTATTGCCCTGCTACGACCTGCTTGGCCAATGGGAGAGTTGTAAAATCTTGGGGTGGGTGGGCGTGGCGCGAAGAGGTAAAAATCTGATTTACAGGGGTTGGGTAGGGGGTGAGATGGGGAAACAAGTGGAGAGGGGGGGAAGGGGTGGCCTCGGGAAAGAGAAGAGAACTGAGTTTGAATTTGAGTTAAAGTAAAAAACAACAAAGAAGCACAAAGACACAACATCGGTCATATAGTGCAGGAAAGAAGTAACGCAAATAGAAAGAAAAAAGAGAGGAAAAGAAATGAAGTAGGACCTACTGGTGGCGCCGACCAACAACCCGCAGTTGGGAAGAGAAATAAGTGAATAAGGGTGGAGGAAGATGACCCTGGATAAGGGAAAATGGGTTTTGTATTCTAATTATATTTACTATGCTTTGTATTCTAATTATTATCACGCTGCATGTACAGCGTGGTGTTACTGTTGGTGTTGTTACTACGAGATTGAGGGAAGACGTGAGTGGGTAAATGAGTGAATGGGTGAGTCAGTGAGTGAGTAGTGGGTCAGTTGGTGAATGAATGTGCGTGTTTGAGTATCTCACGAGAGAAAAAGACAAAGGATACAAAGGTGGAGAAGAGAGAGAGAGAGAGAGAGAGAGAGAGAGAGAGAGAGAGAGAGAGAGAGA
>NW_004797490.1:895954-899532 GCF_000002075.1 Aplysia californica | reverse complement strand
GAGAAGAGCTAAAAAGATAAGTGGAAGAGAAAAAAGAGAAGGAGAGTGAGGTGGGAGTGTGACAGTCAGTAAAAAAGAGAAAAAAGGACAGCCCGCCAACCGTCAAATAGTCAGGAGGACAAACAGGTTATAACCTTGACAAAGAGATGAACACCATGACTACCAAAATAGTTCTCGCGGTGACGCTGATGGCGTTTGTGGCAGTGCCGAGAGGAAGCTGCTGTGAGCGATGACGGGAGATTTCCTTCTCGTAATCTGGCATTATCAAAAGGAAATTTCCGGTCAGCTTTGAATACGGAGATCTCGCCCCTAAGTCTAGATAAGATATTCCGAGTTGGATTCTCGCATAAAGGCAGGGTTTAATTTCGCGAAGGTTCCTCGGTTTTCTCAAACTGATTTCGTCCTTTTACAGGCAGCCATACTGTTAGACAGAAAGCTTTTTTAATGAAGGTGTTTTATGTTTTCGTCGAGACTATTTCGATCATTTAGGAGGCGGGCTCAGACCCTGCCTCAGGTCCAACGGGCTGAGAGGGACACAACGTTCCAGCGGAAAGTTCAATACTCGAAAAAAAGAAATTCTTCTCACTCATGAATCCAACTGAGGTTTTTTACATGCGACACTAAAATGCCTAAACACTGCATCACAGACGCGAATGGAAAAAAGCGTTTAGCAAAGACCAAGTTAAAAAAAGGAAATATGATTTTTTAAAGACTAATTTGGTAAGTTGTCTGTTCTTCTGTTCTGCTCTCATTATCTCTAATGTGTTCTTTTTTACTTTTTTCTGTTTTTATTTCCATAACTTTGTTCTCGTTGGTCATAGGTAACAAAATTTAAAAAGTCAAATCTTTTATTCTTTGGTAGAGTCTGAAAAGTACTGCGATTGAAGAAAAAAAACCTAATTGTTTTCGAGTTCACGATTTACCCTAAGATGTTTGTTGGCTGCCATTTAAGTTGCATGTCTTTGTCTTTCTCTCCAGTCACGTCATACTTTGAGAGAGGGATAGGGCCGTGATTGTGTCACATGTCATATTTAAGATTTCAACAACATAAGCTTGCCCTTTTAGAAAAGTGCAGACGATGATATAGCTCTCGTCAAACTGCAATACTGACGATTTTTCTGACAGACGCCAAGACAGCTGGAACGATAGGAGGCCGTAAAGGTTGTGTACAAAAAAAAAAGGAGACGATATTGTTGTCGGGGAAAATAAAAGCCTGTAATATTTTCCGCCAACATTAAGCTGCTCCATATTGATTGGTGCTTTCTCTGGCTGGGCAATAACATTTGTGGAGGGACATGCGCCTTACTTAAAGCGTCGATACTGCTGTAAAACATTCAGAGACGGTCGCTGAGATAGGGAGAAGAGAGTGTAAGCCACTCCACTGAAAATGTTATATAAAAACCTCCATGGACACAATTTAGATCATTTTGGAGGTCGTTTGTGTTTGACACAGACAGTAGGGCCACCCAGGGAGGAGAGGGATACAACATCTTAACAAAAAGATCGAGATAATCAGTACAAATTCTCCGCACATGAGAATCGAAATTAGTATGTCTGCTTTCGAAGGCGAAGCGCTTAACCACTACACCCAAGAGATCGATTTAAACATTAAAATTTAAAAAGAGAAAGAATAATATCTAGATTTTGTAACAGAATTATAAGTCCTTTACCAAGCAACTACCCTCTACAAAAAATGAGAACTGGTAAATGGCACTCTTGGATACAAACTCTACCAACACTTTCAAAAATCACTGGTTCAAACCCAAGTGAGATAGAAATTTCCTCATCTTTCTTGGTGTAAATCTTTTCCTTGATATCGTGTCGACGATACACATTGTTAACAACAACAACAACAACAACAACAACAACAACAACAACAACAACAACAACAACAACAACAACAACAACAACAACAACAAAAGAAAAGTAAAAGTAAATCCCAAAGTAAAAATCTTCTAGTGCGCACGACGCCATGGTGACCTCCAAGTGACCCCAGGGAGATGGAGACCCGGTACGTGTGAACTAAGACAATTACGTTTCGATTAGAGGGCTTAGGTTTAGGTTTACTTTAAACATCCTGCACAAAATGAAAAGCACGAAATGCAACCAATACTCCTCAAGTACTTCAACCGTTATTCATTAGAATGAAATAAATTCCATAAAAAGATACTTAACTGTTCCTTTTATTTATGCTCCCTTTACGTTCGCTTCTTTCCCAGCACGGCCGTTCAGCGCAAAAAGAGCTATGAGTTAGTGGGTGATCTCCTCTGTATGTGTTCTTAGTTCTTTTGCAAAGGCCCGACAGTATCTTCAGTATTCGTAGAAAAATTGTTTTAAAGCGCCATCGTAAAGAAAACTATCAAGCCGTGTCTTATTCGTGATTATATCATTGACGGAGAAGACAATTGCATTGAAGAAGAAGAAGAAGAAGAAGAAGAAGAAGAAGAAGAAGAAGAAGAAGAAGAAAAAGAAGAAGGAGGAGGAGGAGGAGGAGGAGGAGGAGGAGGAGAAGGAGGAGGCGGAAGAGGAGGAGGAGAATAAGTGACGTTTTTTCAAATTACAAGCAAATTTAGTTTTCTAATAATCATGTTTCGTACACAGTACATATATAATGGGAAGTTTTGCATTTAAAAATATGAGAGTATCGTACTAACATTAAACAAAACAGTATAAAATCACTATTTTCAGAAAGAAGCATACAATCTGTTAATATGTTAAAAATGCACATCATTACAATCTTTCAAAACAAACGTCAAAATGTTTTTCAATTAACTGACTATGGGATAAATTTTATTTTTGTTCATGGAATAAACTGGACAAGGACGTGATTTAAGTACCGTATCATTGTACACACTTAGTTAATATTAATAATAATAATAGAGAGCATTTTTATAGCGCAAATCCCCGCTCATCAGCACGCTCTATGCGCTTCACAATCTATACTATTACCCCAGCAGACCTGAGAACATTCTGAAACAAACTCAACTTCCTGGGAAGTATACAGTGCAAGCGGCCATTTATAGGCGCTAAAACACTAACGTACTGACACGATCTTTCGCTGTCTATGGCCGGATACCTATTCCCACATGGGTGAAATGAGGAAATTGGTGTAAAGTGCCTTTCCCAAGGACATAACGTCGAGGCTCGAACCCCCGACCACGCAACCTCACGATTACGAGTCTAGCCAGTTCTTATGGGCTTTATGGCATACCGAGAGTATTTTCTTCTGCTCCCGTAGGTTTTGTCATCTGTTGGGTCACCTCTGACGGATGAAAACAAATCTCCACTCTTCTCAGCCCTTCGCTTTTCTTTTAATTGTTATTTTTTCATAAGTCTGTCTTGGCCAATATTGCATGGCGTAGCGTAGCCCATCCCTTTTCATGCTAGGCCTCAGCCGACCCCCCTCCCCCTTCCCCCTTCACGCGTTGGTTCGCCTTGGCCTCGAACATGTAGTCTTTGAATTCTACTCGGAACTCTCCGCCTTGGCAGTTAGGCAAGGTATCAACTATACATCCTACACAGGTCACAAATGATACTCTCATTCTTGCTTCAAATCGTTAACGTAGAATTACAAAATT
>NW_004797490.1:890954-893454 GCF_000002075.1 Aplysia californica | reverse complement strand
ACTGATTGTCCATGCTACTTTTCACATAAGTGTCAGTAGAGAACAGCACGTTTTTGAACTAGAAGGAGAAAACCCATGATGACTTGGACATTTATAATGCCTTAGACGAACAAACGATAGCATTTTCTTTAGGGTATGTATACATACTCTTCCGTATTTAGTTACTTGATTTTTTTTATAGATTAAACAATAGGGCATATTACCCAACGTTTTCTTGCCAAATTGCGTGTAGCAGCAAACCCCCTTTCTGAGAAAGGAAACCCCCAAGAATAAAACCGAAATTTTTTCGACTCTGCACACAACGTTGGTAAACATCTATCTTGATGTTCTTTCACCAAGAAGTTCAGATGCTAGGATTATAGCCACTAATTGATTAAATTATTTTTTGCTCGAAGATCAAGGTCGCCACAACAAGCAGGCATTAGCGTGATCTCTAGATGAACAACTATAGCTTGTTGACTTTCGGGGGTGGGAGGGGGGGGGTGCTCTCATGGTTTTCGGTGTTTGCCTCTCATTCAATAGGTCCCGCGTTCGAATCCTGAAAGTGACAGAAAATTTCTAAAATGTTTTCTATTCAAGTCTTCTCTCTAAGCATCTTATGTCGTCTACTTTCGTCTCCATTTTCTGCCCCCTTCCCCCCACCCTTTGCCCCCTGCTCTGAGCTCCTGACTCTTTCTTCAACCTTTCTACTGCTACTCCTTGGCTCCTCATTGCTGTCTTTCAGCCACACCCCTGATCTTATGATAGGTAAGAACCACCTTTGCACTTCTGCAGACCAGCAACCAAATGAAAATATTCAGTTTTTCTCTTTTACATTTTATTATTAAAAATCGCTCTTTTGATGCATGCACAGGATCACTAAAATGGATGACATACAGTAACCTTGCCAACAAATTGCTCATTTTGAGACATCTAAACCGCACTACCCTCACATTTCAGTATAAACGTGAAGACTTCATCCCCGGGCTGTCTAGACGTCTCCAAGTGCTCCACATGAGTTTCGAAAATTACTAACCCCGTCTCTTGAAGCGTGTTTCGTAGACAAACGTTTAAGCATGGTGTTGAGAAAAAAATGTCAATCGACACAAATTATGTTTTAGGTGAAGCTGTAAATCCCCTATTATTTATTATGATCCGCTTTAGGCTTACATAAAAGAAAACGTGTCGAAACCTTAGTTTGCAGTGACTTTTACTTTTATGACTGGACTTTTAGATTCTGTAGGTCATCGTACTTTTAGACCCGTATGCAAAGATCAGAGAGAATTAAACAGAGCAATTCCATTTTACCGTTTTAACCGCGGTCAGACGAAAGTGAAAAAGCTATAACAGGATTTGATGGGGTGGAGGGGAAGATTGGGGCCATAAGTCCAGGCGTAGAGAAATCTCCTCGCATTCCATGATAAGCAATTTATTGCTCTGATTCGTGAGTACAAGGTCAGTGGATAATTGTATTTATGAGAATACTAATAAATGTGTGCATGTAAGTGGGTGTGGGTGTGGAGGTGGGTGGGTGGGGGAGGGTTGCTCTTCTATGTTCCTTGTCTAAATATGGGTGAGATCAGGGACCTAATCTTTTGGGACAACAGAAAAAACAATCTCGAGGCTCAGAGAGCTCGACATATAGACTAATATGTGAGGCAGCGCGGTGGAATCAGGCTCTCGTCAAAATAATCAAAGTGAAGAAACTTGCATTTTTCCGCAGGTATGAGAATTTTTATCAAATTTTTGTTTTTCGTCTCAACACCTTTTATGCCAATTAAAGAACTCATTTCTGTGTGGATTTTTCTGTAAAACGTTGATTAAAGGCACAAAGAATGTAAATTTTCAGTTACCACGAACTCTAAAGCTAAGGAAATAACTTATCTTTGGCGGCCATTTTCTCCCTAATTTTACATCTGAAAACAGATGACCCTCACCTCCTTCTTTTGCAAATATCTCAACTTGTATTCAAGATAATAAGTTTTAAGGTGATAACAATAGCTCTACATGCCCCAAAATTGACGAGAACCTGATCCCACCACGCTGTCTCACATATAGATGTCTCAGTGCTTAGAAGTCAAAAAAAGGAGAAGGCCCGTCATGTTATGACGGGCTGACAGCGCATAATGCTGTATTAATCCCTACCCACAATTTAAATAGCTAAGTGGAAAGCATCAATCCTTGGTTAGTTTGAGTAAGCGAAAGCTCTTAGCAAATACTATATTATTATTTTTATGTCTACTTGATAAATTAGGGACCGGACGTCCTTGTAGAAAAGGCGGCGCAGGCTGAGAGTGGGGAAAATATAAGCAGTAAGAGATTCGGTTGGTTATAAATATTCCGTAAAGAGTCGATCTGAAGTTCGAAGAACATACAGTTATCTACAGCTGTAGACCGAGATGGATATTGCAGAAGATTAGCAAAGAAATTTAATAATGCAGCTGTGCTCCGTATAACATCTTTGTAGTAGTAGTAGTAGTAGTAGTAGTAGTAGTAGTAGTAGTAGTTGTTGTTGTTGTTG
>NW_004797490.1:885457-889850 GCF_000002075.1 Aplysia californica | reverse complement strand
TATTGCGATGGCTGACCGTGTGAGTCACCGGAACAATGCACTATAATATTGATTCAATCCATGCCGTCGATACAAAGTGGTATGAATATTTCAGAGAGTCCTCCATGAGCGACTCACGTTCAAATGATCACAACGCGCCCTACCCCTCTCCCCCCTCTCTACACGGAGTCTGTGACATGTGCATGGCGACACATTGCCCTAATAGGCATGAGACAAACTCTGGAAGCTGCTACTTTTCTACCATGTACACATGGTTTGCTTAGCTGGTCGATCTGTAAGTGAAGAAAATCATTAATTGATGACGAGTCACAACAGTACTTAATATCATTATTTATTTCGGCTGTTTTGCGCCGGTCAAATTTTTGTGAGATCTAACGCCGAGGTCTAGCCAGTTTACGAACAAAGTAAACGATAGGAAGGTTAGGAATTGAATTGGAGTAAGGGCCAACATTTTCAAGTACTTCCGGATCAAGAAAATCTTGTAAACCCTTAACCCCTTTTTGGGAACAGGCGACCCTAAGTTTAGTGAAGAGCCATATAAACCCTGCAAAAGAAGAAAAAAAAAAACAACAGAAAACCAGCCTCAATAATAAGACATAAAATGATAAGCCCACATTATTAAGTTTTCCCAAATCGATGATCGGTGGAGATTTTTAAAATTGTATTTGTAAGCAGTATTAGGTCTATACCCTGGTGCAGGGTGAGAAAGGCTATGATGATTAGGTTACGGTGCACACGGTGGTAATAATTGAAGGGTGGGTAACAAGGAGGGGGGGGGACTGAGGAGGGGGTGATATTTGTATGTTACTTTTTACTTTTATTAATTCCTTCCGCAGGAAGAAACAATGGTCTCTCAGCTGGGAGTTGAGTGGTTTGGAGGAGGGTCAAGTAGTCGGCTCTGGGGATGTCTTTTTCAGAGTTGATCCAGCGGCATCTTGGTGGTCTCCTTTCGTTTCTCAAGCGAGAGTGTCTGGGAGCATTCTTGAGGTGTGTTGGATATTGGTGTTGTTTCAACCGTGTCTCTGACCACTTCGTTCCCGACCTGGTCTCTCCTGGTGTTGTACGTTGCTCTCCTCAGATTTCAAGATTCCTCTCAAAAGTTTTCGTCCAGGACAAAGTTTGGCTTAGGAGAATGTTAGTATACATATGGCATTAATGATTTTTGCCTTAATGTCCATGGGGAGGTTGGGGTATCTCAGGAGAGGTGCGATAACTAATTGCATTAGCTTTATGGCAACGTGTCTCATGTCTCTCCAGTTTGCCATCTTCTGTGAAAAAGCTGTCCAGGTATCTAAATTCACTGGCTTGTTTCAGTTGGTCTGGTGATACTGATCTCCAATGCCTCGGGTTTCATATTAATTCTCAGAAGTTCAGTCATTGTTGACGATAATTTTATACCAAACCTCATTCAGCAAACGTTGAGGTGGTCTGTATGCATGTTTATGCTTATCATTGAGGGTCTCAGGGTTTGGGTTGACCCATTTGATTATCTGATCCTTATAGATGACAAAGAACCGATAAGAGAGAAAGCAGCTCTGCCTGGTCTTGAATATTGCTGAGAACCAGTCAGATATGGCTCTTGTGGTGTGGACTCTGCTTTCTTGCTGGTTCTGTAAATCGCTCTGTAAGTTGCCCGCCAGCTCCCCCTTGATGTTATACTGCTCAAGCACTTTTTACAGATTGCCACTGTTGATCTTACTGAAGGCTTTTTCTTGGTCTATGGATACAATACGGAGATGTTTACTTCATCATCTCGCTTTAAGTTTCTGGAATGCAAAGACTTCATCGGTGTACTCTCTTCTTTTTCAGAAACGAAACTGGGCATCCCTGAGAAAACGATGCGCTGTTGTTTGCGCGGGTACGCATCGAAACGAAATTTCTTTTTAAGCGCTGCAGTCTTTTTTGCCACAGTTCTTCCACATGGGTACTGATGTTACATTTCCCTAGTCCGCTGGTACTTTCCTTTCATGCCATGCGTTTTCTTTCTTGAAGATATCGGCCAGCCATTTAAGTCCTGTTTCACCGTTATATTATAATGCCATCATCTCCTTCTGCTTTCCTTTTTGGGCTGGTACCGACTGCTTTCCACACTTCACTCTCCAGAATAGTAGGTTCATAGTTATATTTATAGTTATATTGGGGGTTGGGGGTTGGAGGGGGAGGGATCGGAGAATAGTCTGGTTTTGCATAGTGTGCTCCTGATAGTTTTAATAAGTTTTGAAAGTTATCCGATCTTCCCTTCGAGGTCGTTCCTTCATCATACAGAGAATTTCCATTTCATTTCCTTTGTCGATGATAGTTCGCTGCTCTAGCATTACCAAGTTCTATCTGCCCAGTACTTAGTTTTGAGAATTTTGACTCTAAAAGATTGTAGCTTCACAACCAACATTGTTAAGCTTTTTCGAATGCAATGCTTTGAATATCTTGATAACGACTCCGTGTAATCTTACGGTTTTGATAAATCAAATAGCATATTCGGTTTCTGATCTCATGATCTTCGTTTATTCAAAACTGCCAAACATGTAAGATAGAACTTTGTAATTCTAAGGTAGCCAGTTGTCGGGTCGAAATGCTCGTTCCTAACCTTCATCTCTAACTCGCTCTTGAAATCTTGAAAAAACGCATTTCGCTTTGCCTTCCGCCGTGCTAAATTAAATGGTTACATTTACGACTTGAAAGAATGGGGAAGGTGAGCTATAATCATCAACTACAACATTAGGACAATTGTGTTTCTGTTTGAGACGGATGCACGTTATGGCAAATAAATAGTGAGAATTATCTTCTTGGCTATCAAGACATGCTAGATCATGCTAAGAAGGCGAATGATAGTACAGGGTGTTGCACAAAGGGTGGGATGGGGCGAGCGGGGAGGGGGGGATATGCTAAAGCTAATGACAGCAATTTTGGAAAATGTTAGTAAAGTGCCAGAGGGGTGTAATTTCATTTTGAATTTGGTGATATTTGACGTTCTCAATGCTTTCCATTTTTTTTTTTGTGGTTCTGTGATGAATTTAAAGCCCAGCATGCACAAATAGGTCCTTCAAAAACGAGAAGCACTTTGCCCAGAGCTTGAAGTGGAGCCAAAGCTAAAAGAAATTTAAGAACACGGTGACAACACACCAAAGTGAACTCTTTTAGCAAAACTAAGTAAGGAAGGATTCTCTTTGACCACGCATCACTTGATTCCCAACAGGCCCACAGGCAGAGAATGAAAAATTTAATAAGGTAGGAAAAAGGGAGAGCTTAAAATCAAAATAAACCCGACGTCTGTAATCTAGCCATGCTTGTCAACGGATATCTGTATTGTGGCCAGCGAGCAGAATCTGCTTTAAAGTGATGAATAAAAAATATATAAATTATGTATGATGGTGCACATCATCGTTATCTAAGAAGGGAAGCAGTAGGAAAGTTTATGGTGTAGGTAAAGATGATGTACGTGGAATGATATATATTTTATAGAGGAAGAAAAGAAAAGGAAGGGAAGGGGGTCGGAAGGAAAGGGGGGAGGGGGGAGAGATAAAATTAATTGGGTAAAACGCTGACAGTATAACACTTGAAACAGTCGTTCTTCTTTCGGTTAGAAGTAGAATCTATCAGTCTGTTGTGAAATCGGCTAAACTGCACATAGAAATGTTTCATAATTTCCCCCTTTCTTTACCTTACCACAAGGCCACTCTATCTTAGTCCATTTCACTAAAAGCCGCTCCCCAGCCAATGCTGAAATATATCTCCATCTTTCATCCTTCTATTAGTCTATATTTAACATTTCCCTGGCCCTCTTCGTGCTCTTTGAGGTGTCCTTCCACTAATTAGACAACGTTCCTTTTATCCATCTTCCATTTCACTGTTTGGTTTGGCGGGGAAAAGTCCCATTTATGTTCACGTAAAGGTAAGCTTCAAATCCTTCCCAGCATAGGTCAGGATAATCAGGCGTCGATCTCTGAATCCCTTATCCCCCGGCGAGCTTTGGGTGAAAATCAGGCAAAAAGACCGAGATCAGACTTGGTCTTAACACGATGAAAGGTTACGGCCGTCAGTTCACCGAGTCACACTGCCTGCAGCGGTCGCCTACACAGACTGGTTTAAAACCCGCGTGTCTTATCTCCATGATTGTTTCCTGCTTTAAACAATCCCAAACAACTTTCCTCTCCCTCCCCTTATTTCCTCCTGAAGAAGCTTCTATCGTCTCGATTTTTCAACTTCACTTCTAAACTGGAATTCAGTAAACGAACTATAGTGCAAATTCTATTTGAAGTCACTACTTACTAATAATTTCTAGTTGCGCATTTCCTTGAAAGATTGGACAAACCATAAGCTTTGTTGATACTATTTTGATGTATGGTGTGGAATGGCTAGAATATGGTGGAGAGCAAAAAAAATAAAAATAAAATAA
>NW_004797490.1:883211-885298 GCF_000002075.1 Aplysia californica | reverse complement strand
TATATATATATATAAATACAATACAATACTTTTGGCCACTTAAAACGACACGAGACTATAGTGAAAGAGGTGCTTGAAGGAAAGATGTGGAGCAGGGCAGCCAGAGGAAGACAAAGAATAAATGGATGGACAACATAAGAACATGGACTGGACTGGATATGGCAGATTGTGCTACGGCAGCTCGCCACTGTGAATGATGGAGGGTCATTACACGTCAACCTCTGAGCCAGAGTGACACCTCCAGAAAATCCAGAAAAGTGGATGAGCCTGGAGCAAGCTCCCAATGAGCCGTTCTTCGTCATCTGGTTTTTTAGAGGGGGGGGGGAGGGGGTTTAATGGCTCTCCACCAAGACGACCATATTAATAAGGTCGTCTTGCTCTCTACCTATTGGCCTAGTCCTGTCGGATATTATGGTCCATGTTTTCCGAAATCCTGATTCTTGAATAACCTAACCGAATAACGAAGGAACGGTAAACCCATCCCATGTAGGATGGTGATCCGCAGAACAGACAATGGCATCTTGCACATAGCAGAAACTCATCATTATCACCTCATTTTGAATATTACATATTAAAGTTTTCATACGACGAACGGGGTGAGTTTTGGGGTTGGCGGGGAGGGGAAGGGTCAAACTACAGCATCACCGTATACCTGTATACAAAACCAAACAAATGAAGCTGGCTGAAGCCTAAAATCCCTTCTCCCCCCAACCCCACCCCCCAAAAAAAGACCAAAAAGGAGGAATAAAAACCAAACTATTAATTACATTAAAAAAATAGTTAAAAGATAAGAATAAACTTAATAGAATAAAATGAAAAGCACAAAGAAGACAAAATAAACGGACAAACAACCCCCCCCCCCCCCCTTTTTGCAAACAGCAAGGTACATAGCCAACTACGTGATACCATAGAGAAGCAACATTAAAATAGCGAAGAACCGGATGACAAAAGACTCTGTAACATATCCTCTAGTAACTAATAGTTTACAACCGTAAAAGATAAAGTCTTATCCACACCCGTTTTCTTGCCTATTTATTCTATTGTTGGATTGTGTTTATGTAATGTGCCCGAAAACCAATTTACAATATATTGTTGCTCCCAGTAAGACGGTGGTCATAGCTTACTTCATTGACGGACAAAGTTTAATTTTCTCCCTTTGACAAAATCATTATCATTCCCTTTGAAAAAATCTTGGCTACATGAGATGCTGTGTCCTAAATGATAGATAGATTACTCAAATAGACTTCCCCACACGGGAATCAAACTCCAGTATTTTGCACACAACAGCGAAGAGCGTATCCATATATACCACGTAGATCTGCGCCCGTTTGATAATGTGTATCCAAAGTTTATTTGTTTTGACAGATTTGTAAACGCGAGCATAGACACAGACTCGCATGTTAAACTTCTGAAACAATATGAAAGTCTACACTTTATTTTGCAGTACCAATTTCTCCTACAATTTCCCCCTCTCGTCCATTAACATCCTTCATTACATTTGTTTTCCCACTTTCTGTCTTTTCTCTCAAACCTCCATTCTCATGGATCATTATTTTCTTTTTAATATGGTACTGTTAACTTACTTACTTAATCATCTCTCTTGTATCTCTTGGCACTATAACGGTTCCTACAATATTCAGAGTCTAATGATTCCATAAATTCAGACTTTCTCTTTACTTCGTTATTTTTTGGAAGCTCCTGGAAAAGGCCCCGCCTACTTCAAGTTGCCTCTCGTTATCCTAATTGAGCGCCCTTGGAGCGGGCTGGGCAAACAGTCAGAGGGAGGAGGGGAAAGAAGTAGCTAAACGGTCAAGTGGTCAAGTTGTGGTCAAGAAAGCAAGACCTCCTCCATCGTCACTCGCTCTGAATATCGCGCCCACTCAGGTATCGGTTCGAGACGGTTCGATCGATTGACGAAGGCATGAGCTCTCTTCAGAATCCACGCTACTGAAAGATGTACACAATACAGGGAACGAAATTTGAATTACCGGAGAGTTCTACTTGATCCTAATGGCTAGACAAGGAGCTGTACACTTTGCTTTGGACACCCAGAAACCGAGAGTGTGTGTGTGTGTGTGTGTGTGTGT
>NW_004797490.1:878862-880273 GCF_000002075.1 Aplysia californica | reverse complement strand
TTCTTCTTCTTCTTCTTCTTCTTTTTCTTCTTCTTCTTCTTCTTCTTCTTCTTCTTCTTCTTCTTCTCCCGTAGATTTGTCATCCGTTGGGTCGCCTTTGACAGATGACAACAAATCTCCTCTCCTCTCGCTCGGCTTTCTGCTTTCCTCAGTTTGTCCCGCAGCTCCATGGCTGTCTATTCTCGGATGTTATCCTCTCATTCCTTCTTCCGTCGGCCTCTCCTTCGTCCTCCCTGCAAAGTGTCTTGAAGAATGATTTTGGCAAAGCCTGAAGAACGGGTCACTTTGCCTTACCATTTGGCCCTGTCCGTACGCCCTGGGGTATTCTAGTACGAAGATCACTTTAAAACTTTCAGTTTTTCATAAAAAATCATTTTTGACAGACTGCTATGCAAAGCGAACGGATCGGATTAACGAGAAAATAATTTCCTCTTTGGAAAGTGGTGGAACAGAGTTTCCCCAAGTCGTATGGATACGATAGTAAAACAAGATTTACAGATAAAGTTAAACTTCTGTTGCTTGACCAACGATAGAAGGTCTATTTAAGGCTGGATTATACTTCTTATGTGTCCTTTCACTTCTTCATTGGTGACTGGTCTCTGTGTGAAATGTTAAGCAGTTTACAGAAGCATCTCAATAGCTCTTATTCTTCTCTCAGTGTCTGCTGTTAGGGTTCAGGACTCACATGCATACAAGCTGGGCCCCCTTTCGTTGAAAGGAATGATTGGGGCCTTAACATCAACAGAAAGTTATTGGCCGACTATATTTACACTCTACTGGAATGGAGCAATAAATTCTGAGAGGTGCAAAAAAAAAAAGGTTTAGAATAGTGATGTATAGATTGGTTCTCTATTCCGCTTTCGTGGTTGTACACTCGGGAATTTCAAAGGTGTGGAAACAATGCCAACGGCTATTGAACGGAAACCTCACTTGTTTACGATGGCATCTTGAAAGACTAGATTAGATTTAAACGAAACTAATGAAAAACTGAAAATTAAACTACAGTGACTCCAGGCTCCTCAAAAGAAATGTGCACCCGTTAAATGATTTTGAACCACCATTAATTTGGTCAAATTCGAAAGTTAAGTGGTTCCGAAGTTTTAGGCGTCCGAAGTGACGAACTTTCATAAATATAATATGTACAGATAAATGTTGATGTCTCCAAGGAGCGCATATTATGCCTGCTCTTTGAGCTTAGGGCTATGTTCCTGTTTCTCTAGAGATATGTTTTACTTTGGTTAGCGAGGAATTTGTTCTATAGGACAGCACATTAAGGGCATACGGTAAAGGAATAAATCATTAACATTTAACCTTTGGCGCAGCTCAGAGGGTGTGAATAAAGGCGTGGCGCTTGTACTTCTCTCTCTTTCTCTCTCTCTCTTTCTCTCTCTCTCTCTCTCTCTCTCTCTCT
>NW_004797490.1:867658-878335 GCF_000002075.1 Aplysia californica | reverse complement strand
TATAAGCGTGTGTGTGTGTGTGTTTGTGTAGAGTAGGGGAGGGGGTCGAGGTGTTGCCTTGAGAATGAAAGTGAGAGTCTCACAATTTGCGCGTTTAAAATACATGTATAGCAAAGGCACCTTCTTTTTTATTCTTAGTTGAGTACGAATATCCAAAGAAAAAATGCTATATACATGAAAAATAAATCTGAATAATGTCTCTATTTTAAGCAAAGTATACATACGTTAACAACTCGAGATCAAAAGACAGGTACTACTTTTTGACTGTGTATAAAATCTAGTCTTTTGAGATTTTACACGTTTCTTTTTTACGTAATTAATACAAAGTACTCTTAAAAAGTAGGTCAGGTGTTAAAATAATATTTTGGTTCACAGTGCCAACGTTAAAGAATAGAAATATTTTATATTTTCCCGGCCATATGGCGGATTTTTCCTGTTCATGAAGCTTAGGTCTATGTTTGTCAAAAGCTGAAATAATGTTTGATCATTGTCGCCCAAGAAAGAAAGTAGGCTTAACTCAACGTCAGAAAAATTGAATTATTGTCGTGGCCAGCACATTTTTTCTGTCAATAAGACCGTTCAACGTCTGTTTTTTTAATTTGTTTGTTTGGGGCTTTTTTTTTTTACATCCAACAGCACAGTGCATAAGCAAAGTTATTTGCCACTGTGTAATCCCTCTTGGATTTGACCACCAAACTAGTCACAATGTTGTTTTTCGTTTAAGTAGAGGTTTTACGGCGCGCGCAACTGCAAGGTCATATGGGTGCCAAGGGGTGGACGTCAAAGGAGAAGTCCTTACAGGGAATTAGGCTTACTCTGCTCACCTCTCTAGCTTCAACAGCACAAAGTCTGCTTCGACTGTCAAGGCACCCCAGAAATAACGGGTCACAAGAGAGTGACACATATACAAAAGAAGCAGAGGAAAAAATGACGATGGTAAAGATGAGGAAAAAAACCTCAGCAGTTCCCTGTTGCAATTCCGGTACAGTTATGAGCATGACATGGATGAATCGGCCCATTTACAATTATAACTCTACGGTTCACAGAACATGGTAATATCCCCCCTTTGGGGATGGCCTAAAGACACTTCAGTCAGTAGCACCGCCCCAGGGGTAGTCACAATGTTGAGTTGAATAGTATGTTGAAGGTAGAACCCGTCCGTAATAGGAAAGCACGTAGTAATTAACACCATAAGAAGGGACAGGCAGAGAAATGAAGAAGTAAGAGCAAAAATTAACACGGAGTCCTGTCTGCTTTTCATAGAAAAATAGAGAATAAGAGGGTTTGACCACTTGTTACGAATTTCACCTTGTCAGCCAGCCTCGAGAGCCTAAAGATAACTATTACACCAAGTACTCAGCTATAAAGGGAGATGTATTCCAGTTGAAAGAGCTGCAGAGTTGGCCTTCCATAGAAAAACTGCATCTTTCCTCGACGTTTAACGTCAACAGATGATGAAAATAATAAGAGTAAAGTAAATAACGGACGCTCGAAATGTCCTTTTTTACTAGAATACGAAATTCCCGATGTCCATTATAATTATCTAGTTCTTGAATAGCTTCGGCACATGGGCCTGTCAAAACCGGTCTACATCAATGCAGGAACATACGAGGTCTGCATTATTACATTTTAAATAAAAACAATGACCAGGATGGTTCTGCTCCGTGCCAAAAAGTGGAAGATCAAACGATATAATAGACTGACGGAAATCCAAACAAAACATCTCTTCCAATCGGTTCCCAGCTCGATAAAACAGCAAGCCCTCAGCGTTATCGCTTGGCCAAACACAATCTGTCGATATTCCTGAACATGGACAAAATTCAATAATTTTGATTTCCGGTTTTTAGAATTTTGAACCTCAGACTATTGTGATCTTCTTGTGGCATGCTTTATTCAGCTATGCCAAGTCTGGAGAGTTTGTTATTTGTTTGAATTCCGTGGTTCTCTCCCCGCTCCACACTCCCCTTATTGTCACCAACATCAACCCATTCTGTAAGGAATGTTCTTCTTATACTACAGGTGTGTGAATAGATGTCAGTGTCTTTAAAGATAGGATACATCAGGACAAGACTCTAAAATCGATACTGTTTTCCTTGTCAAAACAAAGAATTAATTATTTTTAAGGCGATGTGCCATCCAGTGGTATGGATAGCAACCAACACAACACTTTAACATCTTAAGAAGTTTTGACTAAAATAAGCCATGGCTGGTACTCGTGTTGGAGCGGCTTTCTTTTTGAGCCAGGATTAAGTTACCTTGCTTTTAAGTTTAAGGACACGCCCCGCTACGTCCAAATCTAAAATTTGTTTCACTGGCAACGCATGACTCGCCCCCCCCCTCCCCCCACGAGCAGTGCTAGCGACTGAAGTGTCTTTACGTCATTCCCAAAGGGTGGACATTAACTTGTTCTTATGTACAGTAAAATTGTAAATGGGCTGATTCATCGACGTAATGCTCATAACTGTGCCTGAACTGCAATAGGGAACTGCTGCTTTTTCTTTCCCAATCCTCACTTTTGTCATTTTTACCTCTAATTCTTGTGTATGCTTGTTACACTTTTGTCACCCGCTATTTCTGGGTTGCCTTAATAGTCGAAGCAGACTTTGTGCTGTTGAAGCTAGAGAGGTGAGCAGAGTAAGTCTGATTCCCTGTAAGGACTTCTCTGTTGACATCCACCACTTGGCGCTCATACGACCTTATCCAGTGGCGGGTGCCGTAAAACCTCTACTTAAACTAAACTTAAAAAACACATGACTGTGTGTTATAGCTTTTCACTTTTGTCTGACCGCAGTGAAAACAAGGTAAAATAAAATCTCTACCGGCATATTTAATCTTCTCAGATCTTTGCATACAGTCAACAAGCTGGATGACCAAAATGCTCTAAAAGCCTATTCATAAAGATCACGGAAACTAGGGTTCTGGCACATTTTCTTTGATGTAAGCCTGAAGTAGGTTAACAAAATAATGGGAGATTTTACAGCATACACCTAAAACATTAAAAAGTTGACATCATATTATCCTCAGCACCACCGTGAACCTAAGAAACACGATTTCTGAGACAGGGTGAGCATTTTTTTCGAAACTCATGTGGAGACGTCCAGACAGCCGGGGAGATGAAATCGACAGGCTTAGACACAGAAATGTGGGGTCAAGATGGTGTTAATGCTGCCTTAAAATGAACAATTTGTTGGCTAGCCTACTGTAAGTCACCAATGATCCTGAGTAATAATAAAGCCCAAATAGAGAACTTTTTTTAAATTACTGGACAACATTTTTTGAAAAAATATTTTTGTTTGGTTGCTGTCTTATATAATTACCATGCAACGTTTCATGAAAATTGGTAAATAAATGAAAGAGCTAGAACTATTTTTAAAGCGGACAATCATGTGGTTTTTAATCTCATGGTCACTGAATCTTGATCTTAAGTATTGCGCTAACGGGATGTCAAGTGAGTTTATTTATTTATTTTATTCTGTCATTCATTCTTTTATTTATTCATCTATTCATCCAATTCTCTATTTCGAGGGGGGGGGGGGCAAACAAAGTGCCCGTATTTCTTTAAATAAGAGAAGAGCTAAATGACAACAATATGCTCTTGTGGTGTCTATTCCCACCGTAGAGTTTTGGTTGTAGTTACCAGCCGTTTCCAACAGCTTTGGATATCTTTAGTTTGGTTTAGGTTTAGTATGCTTTTACAGCTCTCGCAACTACATAAGGTCATATGAGTGCCAAAGGGTGGATGTCAACAGAAAAGTCCAAACGGGGTATCAGGCTACGGGGTGCCCACTACGGATGGAATTGGCCGATAGGGCCGATCGCTCGACTCGGTAGCCTCAAAAGCAAAACGTGTTTGTTTTCAGTTTCACTCGACTGAGTCGGGCAATCGACCCGATTCAGCCGTTGTGGGCACCCCGAATAACTCTGCTCACCTCTCTAGCCTTAACAGCACAACGTCTGCTTTGATTATCAAGGCACCCCGGAAATAGCAGTTCACAAGAAAGTGAAGAACATACAAAAGAAGTAGAGGAAAAGTGACGATAGTTAGGATGAGGAAAGAAAATGCAGCAGTTCCTCCTATGTTGTTCCGGCACAGTATAAGCAGGACATTGATAAATCAGCCCATTTACAATTCTACTGTTCATAAGAACATGTTAATATTCCCCCTTTGGGAATTGCCTAAAGACAATAAGTAGTCAGCAGCACTGCCCTGTGGGGGGGGGGGGGGGGGTATATAAGGTAGGTCACTACTTTTTTAACCTGCTTACGATAGACTGAATCAGTATTAAAGTGCAAATTGCGATAGAAAAATATGCACGGATTCTGCGAGAGACGAACCCCGGACAAGCGAATAACCTTTACAGCCTGCCACTCCTAATGATTGTAAATATTTTTTCGCGTCTTTGACACAAGTCATATCAATCAGGAGATGGAAATCTTAGGTCTTCTATTCATGGGTCAATATTGGCTGGAATGGTAGTACATCACCCCTACTGAAAAGCAGAGATCCTAGATAAAACAAAAAACCGAACTTCCTATTGTAGGAATCGAATTTGCGTCTTTTGTTTGAGACCTTTGCAAAACCAATGTGCCTAACCATTACACAGCAGATGACGGTCGCATTAATCGTCCATTCGCCGTACGCAAAGCACACAAGAGCTGATTTCTAACCATTACACAGCAGATGACGGTCGCATTAATCGTCCATTCGCCGTACGCAAAGCACACAAGAGCTGATTTCTAACCATTACACAGCAGATGACGGTCGCATTAATCGTCCATTCGCCGTACCCAAAGCACACAAGAGCTGATTTCTAACCATTGCCGAGATTCCCACCAACTCATCAGTCATTCTTTCATATGAAAGCGTAACTCACTACAACATCACCCAGAGCGTCCAGATACAGCACCGATAACTCCACGATAATGTGGCATTCTTCCTCGTTGGACACACATTTTAATCTGTCCATTGTTACAGGCGCCCACATGGCCTTATCTTTGCCCGCATGGGACTCGAGATAGCAGGCGTCCCGTACCCGAGGGACCAAAGTGTTGGCCACACGAACTGGAAAGATCATGGGTTAGATTTACGGATGTTCCTGACAGAGAGCTGCTTTATTCTTGGAAAGGGTACTTCACCCTTTTCCCACCCTCCATTCAGGTAAAAGTTTGCAGTTTCAATACAAAGCTGGTGACCTATTGTGGCATAGCAACCGACTGAATGACTCACAGCGCTGTAGAACGTTAGGCACATGCCACTATCCTGCTCATCTTATTTTTACTTTACCGTTGGCTTTAGGGGATAAAGAAGTGAAAATGCGATTTCTAATATGCTGAAATCTTAAAAATAGAATTTACTACCCTAAACAAGCAATCCTGATTATTTGGGAGAAAAGGTAAAAGCAAGTTCTTATTTCGTAATATGTCCTGTTTCGTTCACTTTGAAAAATATTTTTCTAATGAAAATATACCATGTCATTCTAAACTCTGGCTATCAATTATTTCATCAAGAGCTGATACGCAGGACTTAAAATTTACAGTCAAATGATCTAATAGCTTAACAATCGTTGAGTTGTACATCCTTCAAGTAGTCCAAACAAATTAATTTGATTAAAATTCCCGTCAAGTACCTATTACTTGTTTTCTTTCAATAAGTGTTAATTTCAGCAGGATCTACCTCAGTGCTTCGTTCAAAAAGAGAGATAATTAACAAACATGTTAACTACTTTGTTATACAAATAAAGCCAAAACATTTTGGCATTGGGCTTGGGGGGGGGGGGGGGGGGCTCTTATGGAGAGGTTGAAATCAGGCGCCCCCTTTTTTTTTTAGTTAAACCGTACTAAGGCGTGACCTCAAGATTACTTTTTCACATGCATTCGTTTCATTCTGAAATATTCTGAACCTGTTGTACCCGACATCATTTTATCAATTCATCACCAAGTGGAATCGTCTTTATATGCTGCAAGTATGATCTCGGTGACCAGTGGCAATTTCAACTCTGAATGTACCTAAAATCCCATAACTATCATTTCCATCTTTTTACATGGTTGTGAATTATGGACATTGCTGACAGAAACAGCAAGACAGATCGCATCGTTTAAGACTAAATATTTCGGAAAATTCAGAAAATTATAAAGTATTGAGAACATAAGATGAACGATGGTGCTCGGACAACTATTGAAATAAAGTAGGATCGCAAGAACCACTAATAGATACAGGTAAAGGAGAGAAAAAAAAACCCTTCACCTGGTTCAAACCCACATCCGGCTTTAAAGCCTTGCAAAAAACACCAAGCAGGGCACTGTTGAATGTGAGAGTCAAACAAGAGAAGGACAAAGAAAAACAGTGATCCAACAATATTAAAGAACTGGCTGGTCTGTTGAACACAGAAAACTACTCGAAGGCACGAAAGACAAAGTGATAATATAATATAATATAGAGAAAAATCTCGATATCAGCTGGGTTCAGTCCCCCCGCCCACACGACACAAGTCAAGGGACGAGTGAAAATGAGGGAAATGTACTTCGAAAAAGCTTGAGGCTGAATTATGTCTATATATATTTTTTTTGTCAACGCAGCCTAATTTAGCTTGTTGTGTCGGTAGTCTAGTGGTTATACGGGGTGCCCACTACGGCTGGATCGGGCCGAGCGCCCAACTCGGTCGCCTGAAACTGAAAACAAACACGTTTGTTTTTTAGGTACTCGCTTGTGTTTTCCGAAACTGGTTCTCTGTCATTTGTTGTACTTGTTTGTACCGGACGTTTTTAAAAAGAGATACAAAAATGACTTTTTCTGTTGTGCATTCTCAGAGATAAGGGGAGATATTATGACTTTGTTTAAATTTCTCTGGAATATACATTTCATCTTGTCTGTACAAACTTAGATGGACAGGGCCCAGCAGCAAAGGGGTTAAACTTTGCAGAATAATGCATTTTCCAATACAAAGTAAACATCATTGTGACTAACAGATTGCTATTTTGTTACCTGGGGGAGTAATAATGGGTCGTGAACAGCAGTGCTGTTGTGAATGTGGCATTGATAATGATAAAGTACATTTTAAATAATGTGTAATTTTTTTTCTCTCGCTCATTGCTGTGTTTGTGTCTATCTATAAAATATTCTCCCGATGTTTTATATAAATATTTATATATTTTTTACGGGAGAGGGGGGGGGGGGGGCAAAGGGTGCGTTGTTTGTTTGAAGGGTGTGGTTAAAAATAATTGAAAGTTTTAAGTGTTTTGGTTTATGTTGGTATCGTTACTGCTGTTGTTGTAGTTGTTGTTGTTGTTGTTGTTGTTGTTGTCATTGTTGTTGTTGTTGTCACCATTGTTAAAGTTATTCCTGTTGTGGATGTTGCTGATGTTGTTGTTGTTGTTGTTGTTGTTGCTTTTGTTGTTGTTGTTGTTGTTGTTGTTGTTGTTATTGCTGTTGTTGTTGTTGTTGTTGTTGTTGTTGTTGTTGTTGTTGTTGTTGTTGTTGTTGTTCTTCTTCTTCTTCTTCTTCTTCTTCTTCTTCTTCTTCTTCTTCTTCTTCTTCTTCTTCTTCTTCTTCTTCTTCTTCTTCTTCAAGAGGAGTGGTGAAGTGTGTGTGTGTGTGTGTGTGTGTGTGTGTGTGTGTGTGTGTGTGTGTGTGTGTGCGTATGTGTGTGTGTGTGTGTGTGTGTGTGTGTATGTGTGTGGTGGAGGGGGGGGGTAAGAGAACTCATATTGCACTATTTCCAGTTGTCCATAATAAGGTCATTCAGTGGTTTTGCCAACGCCTAAAGCTATTTCCTGGTGACACAGAGCCCTGATATTATGACACTGAGAAAGAGAAAGAGACAGTGAGTACGCTCTCTCTCTCTCTCTCTCTCTCTCTCTCTCTCTCTCTCTCTCTCTCTCTCTCTCTCTCTCTCTTTCACTTTTTCTCTCTTCCTCTCCTTCCACCCCCTTCCTACATCTCTTTCTAAGAAAAATAGAAAGGAAAGAATAGACAGGAAAAATTAGGTGGAGAAAATAATAAAGGATAGAAAGGGTAATAGAGAGTGAAACGAGGAGATACTGAAAAATAATAAAAGAGAGAGAGAGACAGAGAAAAAGAGGGGGAGAGAAAGACAGAGAGAGAGTGAGAGAGAGTGAGAGAGAGTGAGGAGAGAGAGAGAGAGAAAGAATGAGAGTGAGAGAGAGAGTGAGAGAGAGTGAGAGAGAGTGAGAGTGAGGATAGATAGAGAGAGAGAGAGAGAGACAGAGAGAGAGAGAGAGAGAGAGAGAGAGAGAGAGTGGGATGAAAAGAGACATAAAAGACAAAAGGGGCGGAGAAGTGGGTGTTGGGGTGGTTTTGCCTTCGGGAACAGCAATGCACGGCGTTATGAAATATTCTGGCTAATGGCGTTGGGAAGAGAATGGAGAGATGGAAATGAAGAAACGCACTGAATGAATCAAAGAGGAATAGGCAGAGCGGAAACTGATCGGGAATAAGGGAGTGGCATTTATGCCAGATGTATTATATATACCATTCCTCTGAGCTTCATCAGAATTCAGGTTGCTCTCATTTACAACATTTTTTGTGCGATACGCCAACCGGCATACAGCCAGCCAAAAAGACACTCACACACTCACACGGGCAGACACACAGACAGACAGATTACACAGACAGACAGACAGACAGACAGACAGATGGCCTAGACAGACAGACAGACAGACATTAAATGATTATAGTATACACGCATACTCATAACTAAGTAGTTAAGTAACTGGTGGGGTTTTTATGCTGCAGAATGCATAAACATTTCTTGTAGTATTTGGGCTTTGTTCTTTTTACCCTGTATGTCAGCTTGCTCTTACATCTTCTGAGCATTTAAACCAGCCCTTCGCTCTCCAAAATAAGAAACATATAGCAGAGAACATACATTTTTTAACGGTCGGATATTTTCATTCCGATTGACACAATTTAAATCAATTTTGGAGGCAGGCTTCAATCCCTGCCTGTCGGGCCAATGCTTATTGAGAGAAACACATCCCAGCAAAAATGATCGAGATATAATGCGCCACTAGGAAATGGAACTCTGGTCTCCTGCGGGCCAAAGCAGAACGTCCAACCACTACACACCAAAGGCCGGTGAACATACAATGTTTCATCGATTGACATGGACAGTGTTCTAAAGGGGTGGTAAAGTGAGGACCTTTGAACAAAAGGCGTAAATACAGTAGAAACTCGGGGCTGAATGGTTCGAGTGATTAGTGCATGACGACATCCCTTAATAATTGATACGTGAATGTGGGTGATCTCAAGCAATCATCTCAGAGCTGAACAGTGATTAAAGAGAAAAGAAAGATTCTAATGCTGTCCCTGAGGTGACTAACCTGCATTAAAAAGTGATTCAGTTGAGTAATAGCACAATGGCGACTACAGTGTTCCTTTAACAGATTAATATAAAGTGGGTGTCACACAGGAGAAAGAGAAGTCAGACCATACCTCATACCCCACAAACCGCACTCTAACAAAATATATTTATTTCAGTTTTTATCCTAAAATTTAGACGGTTTTGAATTTAAAAGTCGACCTATGCGAGCAACACTGTATGAGATTAGACTCTGAACTTGACAAATTATATTACAACAAACTTTATTATGGCAGTAATATTGTGAGAATGGGCAAGCAGGTAGATTCGTTGATCAATGGGACGATGGGCACACTTGGGTTTCGAGAGTCATATAAACAAAAATTCAAAATGAACACATGCGCTCATATAACCTTATGCAGTTGCGAGCACCGTAAAACCTCTACTAAAACTAAACTACAACAACATGAACACGTTGTTCAACGAATGACGTTGAGCCAAGAAGGATAGAAAATGTTGTTCGGGCGGTCAGATTTCCTTTTTTTAATGACAATGGAGAAGCACTGTGTGTGTGCATACGTTTCTTTGAAATCAGTAACGGCTTTTAAGAAGCAGAATCTCCAGATTACTGTCCGTCTTCGATAAGACGCAGTCGAGACTTGGAAATTCTCCAACCCAACGTTCGAGACTGCTGCTGGGTTTGGGAGTCTCCTACACCACATTCTGGCAAGTTACAAGTTGGCTTCAGAACGCTCGAAGAGAAACATAAAAAAAGAAAACAAGATTTGACACCACCCACAGTGATGTTGCTAAAACCAGCACAGGATAGGACTGTCATTTAAGAAACAGACGTGACAGGAATTAAATCAACAAAACAACGGCTTCCAAGAGTCGACAAGGAAATTCCCAGATTACCTGATTCATCTCTAAAATTCCCGCGGCGGTTTCTAGTGGTGAAACATGGGCTTTCACCTCGTTTCAAATCGAAAAGCTGCAAAACACAATTTGTCAATTCAAATCTAGCTCTGAAAGGAAGGAAATCCAAGCCATGGCGGAGAAAACAACAGCAGGAAAAATAAAAGGAAAGAATAAAACCCTTTACTTCTCTTTTACGAGCGTAGTGTGAATTTATCATTGTCACTGTTTGATCTTAAAAGAAGGACGCGAGGGTTGTGAGGGCCCTACCAAAGTTGCAAGAGTGTTATAACGGAGTCCTTCTAACATACTAGTATGTATATTCGGTTTCAGAAAAGGCAAACTAGACTGATGAAATGTCGTCTAAAAGACTTATTTCAAAAGTGTTCACATTTTTCTTCTTTATCTTTGTATAAACAGTACACCATTGCTTCTTTTTACCTCA
>NW_004797490.1:864211-866431 GCF_000002075.1 Aplysia californica | reverse complement strand
TAATAATAATAGTAATAGTAAGCTACTTGTTACGATTACACACGCCACGACTCGTCGTAGTTAGCAGTAATAGCAACAGTACCTTTCCCTTTCCAGAAGTTTTTTTGTTTTGTTTTGCCTAATATGGATTGTTGGTTAAACCTTGCTGAAGCTTTTTCTTGTCGTTACCCCAGGTTAATGGCAGCGAGGCATAGGCTGGTTCCTTAATTTACCCTTGTGCGTCATCAGATTGGGTTCACGATAATTCTTCGACAGGAGAAAGGTACCCTCACGCAAAGCTTTTGTGGTTGGGCACTTTTTGCAAGGGGGAGGGGGAGGGGGCACGGGACTTTCACAAGTACTATCCTCACTAAAGAGGAGCATTAAGCGTATCCCCCCAAAAAAAACAACAAAAAACAAACAAACAACCCAACAACCCCCATAAAAATTAGAACTAAGTAACTAACCAACTAACCAACCAACTAACTAATTAACTAACTAACCAACTAACTAATTAAATAAATAAATAAATACATAACGTACTTACTAACTGAATAACCGCGTCTAAGATACCCATGTACCCCTAGCCCTACCCAAAGAGTCAGAAATTCTAGCCCAGCTCCAATTTTTGTTTGTGTGTAAGTCAGAAACGCAGCTAGACTATTGTTTGGGTTATTTTGAAAGGAGGGCAGTTGATTAGAATTTGTAAAAAGTGATAGAGCAGAACAGGAAGGACGGAAAATAAACCAAAGAAACACCATACAGTACAGGCACATCGGAACATGTATTCATGTTTCTGTGCGTCATTGTTCGGTTTTGCATGCTCGGCAATTATCTTCAACCTCCATCAGCCTTCTGTTCCCTTCCTCAAAGTAATGAGCGATACTGACCCGGGCGCATCTGTCCCCCAAGTAATTAATTAGTATAGTTGGTCTTTCATTTATTCAGGACATATAAAACATATAGCTAAGCTTTATTATATATTTTTTAAAAAGGAAATAAAGGGCGAAGGACGATGAGCTTTCTGAATTTTTCGATCTGTCTTTGGTGTCGACTTGAATGACAGTTTGATACATGTACCTAGTTATTCTCCACGTCAGTTGCCCAGAGATATGGCGGTTTATCGCGAGTGTCATAACAGTACACAAACAGACCCATAAAGAGGAGCTCTCGTGGCCTAGAGATTAAGATATTCGCCTCTCATTCAATAGGTCCCGGGTAGCTTTTTTAGTTTAGTTTTAGTATGAGATTTACGACACTTGCAACACAATAAGGCCATATAAATGCCGAAGATTAGAGGTGTTACAAGAGAGTAACAAACACAAAATAGAAAAAAGGATGGGAGATAAAGACAGCAGATGTTTGATAGGAAAGAAGAAGCAAACCACACCTGAGCACCCGCCAACCACCCACATCCGGGTAGCGACGGGGATTTTTCTTCTATAAAAATTGTCTCTTTTCACCTTCTTTCCTGCTCTCTAACAATGTTCTGTCGTCTGCTTTCGTCTCCACTTTCTGCCCCCAGCCCTTCCCTTCACCGCATTTGCCCCCTCCTCTGGGCTACCGGCTCTTTCTGCAGACTTTGTACTGCTACTCCTTGGCTCCTTCTTACTGCCGTCTTTCAGCCACACCCCTGATCTTCTGGTAGGAAAGATCTACACCTAGCCTTTTCGGACAAAGGCACAAAGGCGAAAAATCCTGAAGGTCCCGTGTGCAAGTTTGCACGTTAAAGATCCCTTGGTGGCCCAACATCGACAGCAGTAGACTTCGGCCGCCACCCGGGCAAAATTCAAAATTTTCTGCCCACTGAAAATATTTAATATGTCCCGCCCGCGCGCTCTTATGACCGTATGCAGTTGCGAGCACCGTAAAACACTTATCCCCAAAAAAAAATAAGAAAAGAAAAGAAAAGAAAAGAAAAGAAAAAAGAAAAGGACGCATAAAGACAAAAAAAGAGTTGCCACTCAGCCCTCACTTGCTCTCAGCAGGGAAATATTAATAACGTACGACATAAAGAGTCAGTGGGCATCGCCCTCGCGAAAGATAATGGAGAGCCTTAATTGCCCGACTCACAGAGCCATCAGCTGCTATACCACTCAAAGGGTGTGCGCATAATTTGAGGGAGCTGAGTGAGTGAGAGAGGGAATAAGGTGGGGAGGGGGCGGGGGGTTGAAAGAATGGTAGGTAGGTAAGCATGTCGGTATGAAAGCTAGCTAGAATTAAAATAGATGTATTACATAT
>NW_004797490.1:859940-862035 GCF_000002075.1 Aplysia californica | reverse complement strand
GTGTGTGTGTGTGTGTGTGTTTGTGTGTAATGATTAAGTTTTTGACATTTTAGTTTCTGCGGTCAAGTACCGTCAAGTGCTATCTGCGTGTGTGTTTAAGATTTATGCACGTCTCTATTCTATTGGGGTTGCATTTCTTAGGTGTAAAAGGGGGGATGCGGGGGAACAAAGAGGGTGGTGGAGAGGTATACAAAGTCTGCCAGAAAGAAGATGGCAATCTGCCTCACCATGAGTCATCGTAGACGATTTCAAAACCTTGATCATTTGAATAAATACATGTACCTCTGAAAATGACCCGGTCCGATCCATCACCCATATGATAGGAAGCCAATGTGAGAGAGAAATGTCCTGCTTTTTATGCAGCAAATTGTATAATGAACCTAAAGCTCTCTAAACTCTCTCTTTCCTTCATGTACAGAGCCAAAAGCTCTGTGTGTGTGTAAATGCCGTTTGGTCTCATTTGTGCATCGAAATTCCAGTCAGACAAGCATTAACCGAAAGTTAAAAACGAGATAACCGGCGTTTGTGGTGAAGCAGTTAGTCACTTCGCCGTTGCACGCAGGTGATCTGAGTTCGATTCCTGAGTGGGAAGAATTTTTACCGAAGATCTCCGTCTATTTGCTGGAACATTGTGACACTCTCAGCTCGTGTTTACAGTGACAGGCAAGAGCGAAGCAGCCCTCTTCCGAAATAACCTGAATCTTTTTTAAGGGGGCGTAAAATACTTACATTTTAAAAAAATGCGATCTCCAGGAAGGTCATTAGCTACCTTCAAAAAGGCTTCACCCCATTTGTTGTGAATACTATTCGACCTAAACATTTTGCTTGAGATCTGTCAAAACAAAACTGAAATTTATCCTAGAGTTGATTAACGCGGCTGATAGCTTAGTTGGAATCCTGCTGTGCTACGGTGTGCATATATGACTTTTTTCGAATACACAAAAAGGGGGGCGGGGTTGGGTTTTTTGGGATGTTGGGGGAGTTTTCAAGACTCCCCTTCCACATTTCCCAGTCCTATCGGAGATTGACGTTACAATCAGGTGCCCACCTTTAAAAAAACATTCAGCGGTCATTCGAGTGTCTAATATATATTGATATGTTATCAATGCTCGGTATACTGGGTACAGTATCCTTTCATGTTGGGTGGTATACGCGAGAAATCCCCGTAACGTTCTCCCAATAACTGAATGTAATCTTCTGAACATAATTTACCGACTGTCAAGTAAATTCGCTCTGAGTCTCATATTGCATTTCACTGACCAGCTGTTCCACTTAGTTATGTCGGCTTTCTGGTCATATTTTATTTTGAACACAATAATATTATTTAGGCAGCTGTGAACCCCAATTTGAGTGGCATGTTTGGCTCGTCTCTGTTGCATGCACACAAAAAAAAAAGAGAAAGAAAAAGAAAGGGAGACGAAAAAGAAACGAAAAAGAAACGAAAAAACCCATAAATTCGCTTTACTTGAAGGTAAGTTTATCGAGTATCTCCGCCTGTCAGCTGCTTTGATGTTGTATACATCGTTCAGCTCAAGTAGGTCCTGACAGAGTCAAAGCAGTTCGCTTCGTAAGTGATTTAAGTTGGATGGATAAATATGTATTACATTCATTATTATTGACAATCACATCCGCTATTTCATAACGTAGGTGTTAAACATCTCCATTAACCCAAGTTAGATCATTTAGGAGGCGGGCTCTGACCCGGAATGAGCGGGATAAAACATCTCATCAGAAAGGCTGAGGTACTCGATAAACATTCCCCGCACCACACCTGTGACAAGGTTTGCCTGGTGAATGGGTAATCAGTACGGTATACGAGTAGTAAGGCCATGATACGCACCCCCTCCCCCCTCCCCCACGCCCACTGTTCACGTGAAGCTTTTGGATTTGGCGTAACATAATATTTCAGTATCAACTCTTGTCGAAACAGTTAAGTCCTTCCAGAGGCGGGATCTCTTTATTTCGGTTGTTTTAGTGAGAGTTTTACGTCGCTTGCAACACTGTTAGGTCATATAAGTGTCGGGGATTACAGGTGTAAAAAAAAAGAGAGAGAGAGAGAGAGAGAGAGAGAGAGAGAGAGAGAGAGAGAGAGAGA
>NW_004797490.1:858428-859840 GCF_000002075.1 Aplysia californica | reverse complement strand
AGAGAGAGAGAGAGAGAGAGACACGCGGTAAGGACAGTATAGTATTAAGTTTGACAGGAAAGACAGAGCAAACCAAATCAGAGCAACCGCCAACCACTCATGGGAACTCGCAACTAACGTACATCTCAGACGGAATTCAGCCAGTTGGGTGCAGATCCATGGAAGCACCACAAACAATTTAAGTTCAAGATATTATATTCTCGTCAGCGGGTTCAAACAAAGACTGCCCATTGAACAGCCTGCTATACTGGTCCCTGACCAGTTCATCCTGCAAGTGGCATTGTGCCGACCAAAAGTGTTGGTGAAGAGAAGACCGAGCTTCTGAGCCCTTTCCAAAAGCTTGGTAAAACCGTTCAGAGATGTTTCCTTATGTGGACTAGAAATTGGTCTTCGCCCCCCCCCCCCCCCCTCTCTCTCTCTCTCTCTCTCTCTTGCTTTCTTGCTCAACTTGACTTTGGTCAAACAAGTCTAGATGTAATAATAAATACCCGTTAATATATTATTATTGCGAGCCTTTTAATTCAATTGGTGTTGCTGGAAAAGCATCGGCTGTCGAACTGCTAGCTATGCAGGGGTCATGAAACCAATTATTTCCATCATCAATAACATTACAAGCGAAATACTTTGGCTGGGAACCTTTATGATCTTTAACTTGAGATAATGAGTTTAAACAACTATTTTGCTGCTTTTTGGTTATACATTTACATTTAAGTATCCATAACGAGACGCTTTGCACAAAACAACAATTCAGCAGTTTATTGCTGTCATGACTAAAATTTAACCATTGAGTATTTTACCCTTCATAATCATTTCAGCCCCTTGCCTTCAAGCCTCCCCCCCCCCCCGTCTCCACCCTCAATTCCCATTCTCAATCCAAACAAGTTTAGTGCGAATGGGCTATTGAAAACACTTTGAGATTTTGAAACCGAAGCTATAATTAATTTCGATCATAAGTCTTTGTTAGGTAAACCTTAGGTAAATACCTCAGAAAAAGTATATCAATAGGAAAGACGTAGTAAACATAGTGTGTTCCAGGCAAGCTGAACGGTATGCTAGAAAAAATAGCGAAAGGCGTATTTGAATAAGATGTGACATTACCGTTTCCAATCTAAATTCTTGGCTAACTTTGCTTTCAACAATTCGTGGAAAAAATAGTCTTGACAAAAATATCAATGCACAGTTGCTATTTGTGACACATTATGCAGCGTTCAAATTACGCAGCAAGGCAAATCACAAAGCCTGGGGGGAGGGGGGAACAACCCACCCAAGATTGTTAAATCCGACCAGTAGGTCTTTTGGACTATAATTTTGATGTTTTGCTTACCGGTGCAGTTTTGCGTCTTTGTACTTTGCACGTCTGTATGTTTCACGTGTATACAATATAATGATATATAATACACGTTTATATATAT
>NW_004797490.1:856258-858104 GCF_000002075.1 Aplysia californica | reverse complement strand
CAGCCACACGCCCACGATCAACGCCGTTCAGCAAATTGGTGGGGCCACCAGCCCTTCCTAACTAATTGTTACGTTGACTATTATTACTCATTTATTGTGGTCGCAGTGCCGGCTTGAAGGCCAGGGCGGTCGAGGAAATGCGAAGGTAATAATTGCTGTAGCTATAATACAATGTTCTCTGTTCGCGTGTTTTCCGCGTCGACCCTAGCATTGCTATTACCGGGCGTTAACCCATTATGCACGATGAAAGTGTTGTAATTTTCCTACTCACAAATTCCTTCTATAGCATGTTTTATGGTCATGAGAAAGTCTCATAATCACTTGAAGAACTATTTTCAAAAAGATGTGACATCCGACAAGTATGAAGGAAATGTATATGTAGCATAATAAATTGAAGAAAGGTGGGTGGGATTTTTGTTTGTTTGTTTTGTTTGTTTGTTAGATTGTTAGTTTGTTTGTTTGTTGTTGTTTGTTTGTTTGTTGGGGGGGGGGGTATTTTCCTACGAAATGCATACCTCTGAAAACCCAGCCAACTTGTGCTCAGAAAAATCATCCTAATAATGATATCTACACTAACAGGCACACTGGTAACATTGCAGACACATACCCTGTATAAAGATGGCAAGATGCTTGCTCAGCAATTCTGGTCTACTCACTTCTAGACAGATTTCCCTATAGAGCACCATGACAAGGTTGCACTTCTTGGATAAAAATGTACCAAAGAAGAGGCATCTAGAAACTTCAACACTTTTGTAGCCTCAAATTTCAAAATTTATCCGAGCTGCAACACGCCATTCATTTACTCTCAGTTTTGTTACAACTTATGTTTTTTAAATCTCATATCATTTCTTTAGATGTATTGTCGGTGTTACGTCCAGCATCACACGCCTGTTGTTGTAAAGTCCTTGCACATCGACATGCTGAAAAGTTCAAGATCTTATTCCGAAACGATCGAACCAACTGAAGTAGGTGGCGAGCCATGGAAACTCTCTGAGTCTAACCACCACGTTCGAGAAAAGGAATCCAAACCACTTGGAACAACGTAGAATGTAATAGCCATCACTTGTGGCGTCATCCAGCCACTCACAGTAAAAGCAAAAAAAAAAAAAAACTTGCTTACATTTTTAGCTTGTGGGGGAGTCGGCATGTAATAGACTAGTCACACTTCATCAAGTACAAAAGGAGAACAAAAGTTGCATAGTTAGGAAGGAGAAATGGCGCCAGGAGACAAAAACAAGGATTTGGTCACCCACAGGTGCTGTTTGATTGCGAAACAAGATTATAGTCTTGCCATGAAAGCGAATGAAGTAATCCATTGTTCCACCTAACGTCATTACGCTAGCAAAGTGGCATAACTTTAACTCAGAGTTGTTCCAAAATGCAACTAGCCTTTTATTTTGTTTGGTGGTACTATATCTATCTTTAGGAGACATTAAAACAAAAACGTGCTGGCAGTCACAAAAGAATCATGCATGGCAAGTTTGACCATTATTAAACGGTAAATTGTCTTTTAAACGTGTTTTTTTTCCTTCTCTTTCTCAGAAGTGGAAAAAAATGAGACGTTCTATTTTGCTAGCGCTGTGACGATAATGAGAAGACAGAAATCGAAACTAAAACATCGACGTCTGAAGAAATATTGGCACTCCTTGAAAGAGATAAACTAAACAGTTGTGGGTGAAAGACTTAGTATGAATCCAATTTCATTAAACAATAGAAAGCTGTGATACACAAAAAATATGGAGGTGAGTGTATGTGTGTGTTTGTGGAGTGAGTATGCGTGATGGTGTATGAATGTGTGTGTGAGGTGTGTATGTGTGTGTGTGTGTGTGTGTGTGTGTGTGTGTGT
>NW_004797490.1:844675-854675 GCF_000002075.1 Aplysia californica | reverse complement strand
AAAGAGAAGAGTGAACTTTCTTGCTATGTTCGATCATTGCTACTAACCTCTTACTACTGCATGAGTTTTTATTTGACAGTGCCTGGTTGGGGGTCCTGCTTTAAAAATAAAACTTTCTCTCTGTTGTTTCTTGTGTCTGTCTGCCATTTTCTAAGTACTAATAATTGAACGTTGTTGTGTTGATGTGTGTTTCTATTTAATCGTACTCGTGCTTATCTATAACTGCTGTTTTCGCAGTTCTTGATGGGAATTATGGTCAAAGAACACAAGTTTGATGTCTCTGCTGCTGTAGTCATTGTGTTGTATTAGTTTTTTAAACTTGATTGAACTGCATTCTCTGATCATTCATTGAAAACATGTTTCAAAAGAGGAAAATAATTGGTACAATTTTCTATTTTTAATACATAGGCATTTAAGCATGGCTCTGGAAATGGAAACCCGACTGCCAAATGTGTAACACTGATAAGACCCCATTAATAGATAATGGAAGACATTTGTATAACGCAAATTCCCACTCATCAGCAAGCTCTATGCTCTATGCGCATTACAATCTATATTATTACCCCAGCAGATCTGATAGCATTCTAAAGCAATCTCAACTTCCTGGGAAGCATACAGTGCTGGTTGCCATTTTATAGGCACTAAAACACTCACATACTGACAAGATATTTCGCTTTTTACCTGGGTTTAGTGAGGGAAATTCGTCTCATGTGTCTTTTTCAGGACATATATAACCTTGGGCCTGCAACTAGAACTCCCAAGTCTGTAACCTCACTCGTATAAGAGTCAGAAAACATTGCAAACAAGCTTCCTTTCTCATTCTGTAACCGTACAAAGTACTGTTACAACTTTTGGACATTTTAATGTACTGGAGTTTTTATCCTCCTTTTTTGTTTGTTTGCAAGTTTTGGCTTTGCTTTTATATATCTATTTATTTATTTTTGGCTGTGCAGGCGGAAGAAAAAGTTTGACATGAAAGCTCCAGCTATAGGCGTTTTGATTTTAGCAGCGATGTGGGATCATCAGTTGATTGAAAAGAGTCCATTCTGACAGAACCCAGAAATAACCACAAATTCTAATGTTCTATGAGTTGCAGCAAAGATGTGGGCTCCCTTCTAGCCTTGACCTATCTGTGTCTGTGGTGGTGTAGCGGCGTGGCGTTTCGCCCGAGGTACTTTTCTTTACTTTCCTCTTTTCTCTCAGCTGCAAAATGTTAATTGGAAATCTGGAGAGACGGATTCACTGAATTGCATAGATTTGTCCCTTACAGAACGGAATGCTGTATGTCCACCATGTCGTCTTTTTCTTTTTTTTAAATTCTCCTTATGGGTGGCCAACTAAGCTGCTCTTTCAGTTGAGTGTTGTTTCTAGCAGTTCCCGTGGCTCCTTCAATCCACCTTGTGCGTGGTCTACCTCATCCTCTAAGGAGAACAAGACAATGCCTAGTCAGAGATAGAGTAAGTCGAGAAGGCGGTGGCGACTGATTGCACCTCGTACTCACACTAAGTCAGGCAGCTGCATAACAAAGAATAAATGTCGGAATGGAATCTACAGGGTAAAAGATCGAATGAACAGTCACGTGGAACCAGGAGAAAAGTCACAGAAATTGATGTATAGATGAAAAGACATGGAATAACAACAAGTGGATAGGGAAAGGTGGAACGTGTTTTTTAATGGCGTATACCCTAATGCAAGGTGAGAAGGGCAGTGACCATGATGCAATGACCTCTTCCTTTGTAGCCTGAGAACTGGGTGTTTCAGGCTCTCGACTCTGGCTGACAAAGTAGCATTCGTGACAAGTGGCCAGACTATTTTATTCGTTGTTTCTTTATGAAATGCAGGCAGTACTCGGTGCCAACAACTGCTCTTACATCTTCATTTCTCTGCCTACCTCTTCCTGTGATGTTTAAGGAATTGCGGCGGCATTATATTTAGCACGCAGTTAACTTGTTTTGATGAGTTTTACGTAATGTCAGAGAATTAAAACAGTAATTAGGGATGAATAGGCGCCTTCAGATGGACCTACGATATTCACTAGAGTAATTTCCCATCTATTAGATTTTGTAAACAGATTATTATGTCGTTCCTGGTTCCAACTTTTGTATTTATTTCCCTTCTTTAACTTTTCCCCACGGATCCTATTGGCATTTCATACGCTATAAAGAGTAAGACCTGTAATTTGGAAGAACTCATGTATCTTTAGTTACAACACAGGATCACACGACAAAACATATCAGTTTGGAAACCACAGACAATTAATATTTGACAACTGTACAGGGATCAAAATATTTGGTCAAATAGCTTGACACGCTGGTTAGGGTCGAATAGTTCCTTTCTTTGACCTGGTTTTGTTTGAGGAAATCAGTGTTTAGATATTTTGAGCTCATTAGACACCGAATGACCTTCTTAACTCTCTATTTTGAAAAATTAAGGGGTTACTCTTTTTTTAAAACAAAATCTTCTTGTAGAAAGGTACAGATAGGCCTTTTTGAATTATGAGTGCTTTTGTAAGAGATAGAGTAAGACAAATCGAGTCACAAGGAAGCACACAGTAAAAGGGAAATAGTAGCAGCGTCTAGATATGAGAGTAGGTGAGTGCCACTGATATGCATTCTTCTGAAATAAGAGACGTATCTATTGGTGTATTTATTTTCCTGATCACTTTTTTTCATACAGAACAGGCATGAAATATCGAAACGTAATTGGAAAAATATTACTCAACATCACCCCTCCCCCCCCCCCCCCAAAAAAAAAAGATGGTACGTACATTCTGTTAGTGCATTTATAAAATACATGAACATTAATAATGCAAAACTATCGCACTATGCTGGGGAAAATTTACTCTCCGTGGCGTAATATCTTAAAGGTTGAACACCCCTCGAAAAGATGAAAAAAGGGGAAAAGCCCTCCTCCGCCACCTTGGCCCAACACTCCTGGTATACCGTACAAGAATACAGTAGTAAGTCGACACTAGATCAGCTACTTTCATTTACATAACAGTGTATTTGGCTATTGAAGATTTGGAAAGTTGTATAAAAATAATAATGTTCTCTTTCGTTTGTCTTCGTTATTCGTAAAAAAATATCTTGCTCATTTGGAGATGTGCCAATGCACACGCAACTTTGCATGCCACTCCTGTAGGCACAGACCAAATGAAAATATTTGTTCAAAGACTGTTTATCCAGTTAATATAATGTTTCTTAATATGGGCCGTATATCAAATACAGCCATTTGGGGGATTTTTATACAGGATCACTAAAATAAATGATTTAATTTACAATCATCAAGCCCACAAATTGCTAAGTTTGAGACAAAGACACCATCCTTCCCCCACATTTCAAAGCAAGCTTGTAAATTTCATCCCACGATTGTCTTAGCGTCTCCCTGTGAGTCTGGAATAATACTCACAGCGTCTGTTGTGCCGTGGTTCACTGGCGTGGAGTTATAGTGTGGTGTGGAAGAAAATAGATAAACTTTTTGGTGTATACGTAAGTATAAGTAAAAGGTGCATGTTAATCCTCTATTATTTTTTCTCGTTTTAAGCTATCATCAAAGAAAACGTATTGGAAATTTAGTTTGTAGTAACCTTCAACAAAGGGCTTTTAGATTCTGTAGGCCATCTAACCTTTTGACCAGCATACAAAGACTCGAGAAGTTGAAACAGACAATAATTGGTCTCCTTTAAGGACAAGCGGGCTAATCCAGATTTCGTGGGTTTCCAGAAATCTTGACCTACACCAAAAGTGCGCATTGCCCTACTTATAGGAGAAGTTTGGTTTCATTGGTGCGTATATTTGTTTGGTTATATAATAAACTCTCTTTGTCTTTTAAAGAAACTGAACAAGTGTCTAAAAAACTTTACCTTCGATTTTCTCAAAACAGCATTTTTCGGTGTGGCCTCTTTGTGCTTAAAAGCAACCGATTTTTATCACGTTATAACTGCGCTCGGATGAAAGTTAACAAGCTATAATGATGTAATAGCTTTCAAACAACTCATGTTCAGAGAGGTCCTTTGGGAAGGAAATGCTCACATTTTGCTCAGGCAATTTTCATTTCAACTGCCGACGGCGAGCTGCTTTGAGGAGAAAGTGAGTGGATGGAGTGAACAACGATAAAAGGGAACAACGATATGAAGAGCGAGATACCGAAAGAGTGAGTCAAGATGGAAAAGGGCGAGTGAGAGAGCGCGCGCGTACGTGAGAGAGAGAGAGAAGAAGATGAAGAAGAAGAAGAAGAAGAAGAAGAAGAAGAAGAAGAAGAAGAAGAAGAAGAGAGAGAGAGAGAGAGAGAGAGAGACAGACAGACAGCCAGACAGACAGACAGACAGACAGAGACAGAGACAGAGACAGATAGAGAGTGAGAGAGAAGGTGGAAAGGGAGGAGGAGGAGGAGGAGAGAGAGAGAGGGAAAGAGAGAGAGAGAGAGAAAGAGAGAAAGAAACATTGGAGAGGGGGGGGGGAGAGGCATGACAAGAAAGACACACACACACATACAGACACAACGACAGTTCCCCCAAACCAAACACACACACACATACACACACACACACACACACACACACACACACACACACACATACACTCACACACACATATATACATATATACATACACAGGGAGAAAAAAAATAGAGAAAGTAAGACACACACACACACACACACACACACACACACACACAGAAGGATTGGGAGAGAGAGAGAGAGAGAGAGAGAGAGAGAGAGAGAGAGAGAGAGAGAGAGAGAGAGAGAGAGAGAGAGAGAGAGAGAGAGGATGGGGGCATAGGCAGTGATAGAGGGGAGAGATGAAGAGAGGGGGAGGGGGAGGTGGCCGAAAAAGATTAGAGACATGGGCGAAAGAAATAGTAATTATACTTGATTTGCCTTTTTATCTGATATGTTCATCATTTTCCCATGGCGTTAAATGAATTATAAACCATCCAGACGATTTGTCCAATACCCGGGTATAAAAGGTTTAGCGGATTTTTCCATGCATTCAGCCTCTCCAAATTTTTTAGTTGTTTTCACTAAAGACAAAGAGACATTCTGGCATATCGACAGTAAAGTCCAACGCACGCTTTTATTGCATTTAGAATTATTTATATTTTTTATACTCTTTAGAGCCACGGCTCTGCTTTGGTAAAATAAAACTAAGTAGCTGGTTTTGTTGCTGGGAAGATTCCCACAGTGTTGCCCAATACGTAGCCTGTTAAGGAAAGGGGGGAGGGGGGGGGCTACACCTGAAGGCTGTCTCGCTTTTTAATGGACCAAATTTTACCAAATTTCGCACATATTATAACAAGCATAGTAATGAGTCTTAAAATCCGCTATCAAATTTGAGAAAAAAGTTTCGTTTCCGTGGATACGGCAGCCATATTGGATTTTGTTGAAATGTCCTACGTAATGAATACCGCATTTGGTTTTTTTTAAACATTGATTGGCTTTTTGTATGCATTTTAGCAAACATTAGATCTAAAATTTGTTTGCTGCTTTTTTGCTAAACGAATTAGAAAATGTTTTATGAGCTTTTCCCTGAGGTAGCATTCGAGTTTGCGAAAAATCCATAAAAATCCACACTCCGGAAACCACGAACAAAAATCTATTCCATACATCCAAAATTCAACCAGAATGTTTTTAGTAATACTTCTCTTCATTCTGTGAAAATTTCATAACGATTGGATGAAAAGCGGTGGAGCTATTAAAAAAAGGAAAGAAAAAATCTCGTTTTGAGAAAACAGTCGATAAAGAAAAATAGAATTATATTATTTATGTTGACTTTATGAGGAAATGGTGGTGACAAACATGCCCGGTATGGGTAGAAATACGGCTTTTAGCCGTTCTTATGTTATGGAATAGTTGATGGAGAAGCAGAGGAAGCTAAAAATGCCTACAACTCAAATTCCATAATTTTGAGCCGAATGGGCTACTCCTTAAATTATGTTTGGTGTTTGTGTGTCTATTTACTGACAGTTATCTGTGGTACCTTAACGGTCCGATAACGGCATGGGTGATGATGATGATGATGATGATGATGATGATGATGATGATGATGATGATGATGGTGATGATGATGATATTAGTAGTAATATTACACACATAAATGAATGTATCCTGGTTCAGAAGAAAGGACATCAACAATAGTTTATTAGCTCTCTTGTATAAGCTGAATTTTGTGACCTGTGAGTTTCTTGATTCTCTAAGTATTTCAGTTTTATTTTATTCCGCCCCAAACATCCCCTGCACCCACTGCAACTGACGTTTCCGAGCGAAGATCGGCCTGATCAGCCACCCCCAAACACACCCCACCCCTCCAGTGATGTGAAGTCAAGGTCATCTACGTCAGCGAAGGACGAACATCACATCACAAGTATTTCAGTTGTATTATTTTATTGAGACACAGTTCCTCCAGTTTCAAAGCTTACATTAATAGAAATTTACTCTACTGCTTTCTTATATTCATCTACTTTTCCCCTATGCATGGCCACTGACTCTTACATTATTTTTTTTAACCTCGTTTACAAAAACCCAAACTGGCGGGGGGAGGGGAGACAGAGACAGAGAGAGGGTGTGTGAGAAAGAGAAAGAAAGATAGAGAGGGAGGGAGAGAGGAAGGGAGAGAGAGAGAGAGCGAGAGAGAGAGAGAGAGAGAGAGAGAGAGAGAGAGAGAGAGAGAGAAGGACAGAGAGAGAGGAGGAGGAGACAGACAGACAGACAGACAGACAGACAGGCAGACGAAGGCAGAGGTAGAGGCAAAGACAGGAAGACAGGGACAGAGATATACTGACAAAGAGAGGTGGGAGAAAGAAAGAAAGAAAGAAAGAGAGAGAGAGAGAGGGGGGGGGAGAAAGAGAGAGAGAGAGAGAGAGAGAGAGAGAGAGACAGAGACAGAGAGAGAGACAGACCAATTGACAGACTGAGAGGAGGAAGAAGGGGAGAGCGAGAAACAGAAAGAGAAAAAGAGAGAGAGAGAGAGTTCTCAGAGAGAGATAGAAAGAGAGAGAGAGAGAGAGAGAGAGAGAGAGCGATTGAGAGAAAGAGAAAGAAAGAGAGAGAAAAAGAAAAAAAAAGATAAAATGTCTTATAGATCAATAAAATAAGATTCATATTCTCATTGTCAAGCATTTCCCCCCTACAAGCCAGCACACGACCTGCAATCAGACACGGCCTTTCCGGAACAATAAAACCATGAACCGACTCGTTGGGAAACCAAACAACGGGTCCTATTTCTGCATGATCGCCTGTCTGAGGTGACACAGTTGGCAGTTAGAGAAACAGAATAGATGCCGGAAGACGTCTTGAGGCTCCAAGAAGTGGGTGATTTTTGAGAAAATCCTGAAGATTACAAGGGCTTCCAGCGATATTCTCTTCAGATATCAGTCGCAAAGAAAATCTTCTTCAAAGGTTTTCGAGATGTTTTAACCATCCTTTTTAAAATTATTCTTCTTCTTCTTATTATTATTATCATTATGGCATGTTAGCTATAAGCGCTCACAATGACGTTTATCAGAAGGAAACCCATTATGAGCTGTAATTGCCAGCTTAGACTCGCTTACTGAAGATGTTTGAAATTCGAGCATGATCATGTGACGTCTATATTGTTTGTTTCCTGGTTGAAAAATGGGAAGCAAAAGAAACACAGATTTTTAAATCATATTTTTTATTTGGGGTCGGGGGGGGGGGGGGGTTAGGGGGAATTATGCCACTCTAATTATGACACTCTCCTGTTAGTACAGACCATAAGATAAGATAAGATAAGATAAGATAAGATAAGATAAACTAAGATAAGATAAGATAAGATAAGATAAGATAAGATAAGATAAGATAAAGTACTCTGAATACTGATCCAAGTGAGAAATTTTGGGTGGATATACCAAACAATCAACAAACACAGATTCAGCATCAGCACAATATAGATTCTAGCATGCGTTCATTACATTCATGTTGAATGATACACACGTCAGCAATGCACAACACTCACTCACACAAGTCGTGGACCCGAATAGTCTGTTTGTGAGCATGAACTATCTCTTTCTCTCTCTCTCTCTCGCTCTCTCTCTCTCTCTCTCTCTCTCTTCCTATCTCTTTCTCTTTTTTTCTTTCTTTCTTTCTTTTTCCCTCCCCCTTTCTCTCTCTCTCTCTCTCTCTCTCTCTCTCTCTCTCTCTCTCTCTCTCTCTCTCTCTCTCTCTCTCTCTCTCTCTCTCTCTCTCTCTCTCTCTCTCTCTCTTCCTCCCCCCCCTCTCTCTCTCTTTTTTCTTCTCTTCTTTTCTCTTCTACACATATTTGAATGTCATAAAGAAGAATCTTCCACAAAAAAGAAGCCAAGGAGAATGGCCACATTATACTTCTTGTCAAGTATTCATTAGCCACTCGTTAAGTTGACTAAAAATCAACCTTGGCTTGCTGTATCTGCCCTAGCTTCTTCTCCTGAATATTAAATACCGCTGCTGATGTCACTCTTTTAAGATTTCTATTGGTAACGATTTTTAAAAAGAACAGTTTTTAATTCGGCGTTCTTAAATGTTCCTGTAAAGTCTCTGCTATTGAATGACATGACAAAGGATAGAATTCTAAGCGCGATTCAAAACTCAAATCAAGAAGAATCGATCCAGTCTAAAATCATTTGTCTCTGGGAGGAGAGTGTGGAATAGAATCTAACATTTATTGAGTCTTTTAAAATTTGTCAGTAGGCGGGTGGGTTGCTATGAATTTACAGTGGAGGTTTCCGAACAAAATTAAAACGATTTTATGATCGCTTTAGCGTTTCGAAACTATTCATACAGTTCCTTCACATTGCAATCTTTGACAAAGCATATTACGACACATTACAAGAGACAGACTGTTGTAAAAGTTGAATTGACTCAGCCTGATTGCAAGGTTTTTGAGTTAATTTCTGGGTGGGCGTGTGTGGGTGGAAGGAAGGGGGGGGGGTGTCTAAGATTTGAATCTTCGTTTGAGGGGAAGGACACGATGAAATCAATCATTATCGTTCTGGTCCTTATGAAACCTTCCCTTCCCTTGTGGCTTCAAGCAAGTGGAATAAGGTAGTCTCTTTACCTCGTCTTTTAAACAGTTTAAGAAGCAGGCCACTCTACACTATGTTGATCACTCAGCTGAATAGTTTACGTATCGACATCGATTTTTTTCTTATGCTTTTAGTAACTCTTAGCAGTGTACAAATTATGTCTTTTTTGGTGACGCCACTTTTGACTTTCTACATCAGAATCTTTTATATAGATACATTTATTTCAAAAGGAATTTAGATCTTTTTGCTGCAATGAAATCGAGGGAGATGAGGTCTCACAGATCTCTGGAGTAGATCTAGTACTTCGTCGGATTGCTGTCGTTACCATTGACTCCACATTGATTTACCATCGAAGTTACCATCATGGATTTGGAATCTGTTTTCTTTCTTTCTTTTCTATTTTAGGGGAGGACAGTTGTTGGAGTGTGTGTGTGCGTCTGCTGAGTAATCTTATCGTGAGTATTTTTATTCCACATCTCAACCAACACATCGCGGAATAATATAAGCAAAATACATCGTTCTCATAATTCTTTTAATTAATGTAATAATATGAAACAATAGATCTAAATAGAGTAGACGAAGGAAGGTGTAGTGTTGCGAGGTGAGGGTTGCCTTATTGTTACAAAAATTTGTTAATTGATTCAATGGGTAGTATGTTAAATTTATTTTTGTATCAAATGAGTTGCTTCCTAAACTTTAAAAAAGCCATTTTGCATTGAGTCTTTTGATTGTGCCATTCACAGATTAGCTGATTAAGAATTGTCTTAACCACTTTTATCAAACAGACAACAAATATTTAAAAAATGATGTTCCTCGTAGGTTAAGCACGTCCCATTAAAATATTAAAACATTAGCAAGAAAACCTCTCTTACTTCAGTTTCTTTCGGAGAAAAGAAACCCACTTTTCTTTCTCTTGTTAAATTTCGAAAATGTATCAAGCTGATTGTATCTGTCAGGTGTGGGTACAATACAGACTTCAACA
>NW_004797490.1:839675-842175 GCF_000002075.1 Aplysia californica | reverse complement strand
CGGGTGGGGCTGAAAGACACCAGTTAGAAGGAACCAAGGAGTAGCAGTTAAGTACAAAAGCTGCACAAAGAGGCAGGAGCCCAGAGGAGGGAGCAGAAAGTGGAGACACACAGAGAGTGATTTAAAAAAACCCACATCCCAAGTTCACAAAACAGTTCAACAGTAAAACCAATTTTGATTCTTATTATTCTTAAAAAGCTAACACTGAACCAAACGCAGTTAGTAAACTACGAGTAAGAAACGAGACATGAAATATTTACAAGTTAGTTAGAACACCAGCTGGCTATATTTTAAGCCCTGACAAGTTGAGTCTCAAAACAGGCAGTCCCCTGGTACTCTCTCGTTGCTGCCATTATCAATTAGCGAATGTCTTCATCTTCCACCAACAGAGGATAGTCCTTACGTTTTTTGCGGAAAATGTTCCTTTCTTCTTGTCTTCAGAGTCACCAAATGTTCCTGTTGCCTTTTTTAAGTGCTCTGTTCTTTCTTTCTTTTTTCTGTGTGTTTTCTTTTCTTTCTTTTCTTTCTTTTTTTCTTTTTTTTCCTTTCTTTTTTCTTGTTTTTTTTCTTTCTTCAACGAATTATTCGTATGATTATTTAAATGTATTTCTCTGTGGTGCTTGTTTGGCAATGTAGCAACAATTTGTTCTTAACACGAAAGTGGCCCCTGCTTTCGATCTGATTGAGACTTCCCAGCTTTTGATCATATTTCGACCGCAACGCACAGGAAAACGACGTCTTGTTTTCTAGAAGATATAAAACAGTAAGTTTCACGGTGCCATATCATGCTGTAGACACATAATATTAATTTAGATATGTGATACACAGTGTCAAAGAAGAGTGCAACAATTCAGCATCAATTGTCTTGTCTAAATGCAGATAAAACTGAGGGGGCTCTCGTGACCTAAAAGTTAAGGTATTCACCTCTCATTCAAAGGTCCGGATCTGGGTAGCGAGGAAAACATTTTCTTTTCTAAAATTGTCTTCTTTCACCTCCTTTCCTACTCTCTAGCAATGTTCTGCCCCCACCCCCTCACCTCCTTTGCCCCTCCTCTGGGCTCGGAGCCTGAGTCTTTCTGCAGTCTTTCTACTGTTTCTCCTTGGCTCCTTCTTACTGCTGTCTTTCAGCCACACCCCTGATCTTCTGGTAGGAAAGACCTACACCTAGCCTTCTCGGACAAGAGTGAAACATCTCGGAGGTCCCGTACTGTGCAAGTTGTGCACGTTAAAGATCCCTTGGTGGTCTAAAATCGATAAGAGTAGGCTTCGGCTGCCACCCGGGCAAAATTCAAAATGTCCTACCAACTGAAAATGTGTGTGTGTCCCGCGCGCCCATATGATCTTATGCAGTTGCTAGGGTCGTAGAACACTTGCAAAATAAAAAAAAGGAAAGGAAAAAAAAGGCAACTGTTGCTGGGGTAATCAATTTTAAAAAGGATGTTCAAAAAATAATAAATAATAGCATTTATGTCATCTGTCTTCATTTCGGGAAAGGAAATCTTCCTGGTTCTTTTTTATTCTTCTTTTTCTTTTCTCTTTCTGTTTTGTTTTGCTTGTTTATTTTATCTGTTATAATTGCTGAGTGTAGGGTATCCCGGTACTGACAAGGAAGGCCTTCAAGCAGTTATCAAAGCATGCCTCTGGTTGTTGTTGTTGTTGTTGTTGTTGTTGTCTTGTTTTGTTTTGTTGTGGGTTTTCAATCAGATAAGAACCCACCACAGAGGAGTTGCTTTGAAATTCTGGAACGGTTGTTTGGGATGGTGTGCCCTTTCCAACAAAAATCCGCTTTTCATACCAATGCTTCTGCACTTATGGTTGCAGCCTTGTACTTACTCTACGTTTTCATCCTCTGTTTCCGTTAAGCGTCGAGGAGAGATGCAGTTTTCTTTGGTAGGCCAGCATTCCTGCAGCTCTTTCAGTCAGGATACATGTATTATAATTGCTCCGGGTTTCCATGACTCCCTCAATCCATTTTTTGCGTGGTCTATCTCTTCCATTGTAGCCTGCGTACTTGGTGTTATAGACCCTTGAGGCTGGCTGGCTAGGTGACATTCGTAACAGGTGGTTAGATAATTTTATTCTCTGTTTTTTTAATAAAATGCGGGCATTATAGTTGCTCTCACTTCTTCATTTCTCTGCCTGTCTCTTCTTGTGACGTTAAGGGTTTTGCGAAGACATTTCATCTCACATGCTGTGATTTTGTTTTCATCAGTTTTATTTAACGTTCAGGTCTGGCACTGGTAGCATAATGTTGAGGTTTAAATATTGAAGGGATAAGTGCAGCGATGTACATTTCCTCTAAATACCACAGAGTGATTATTCGTAGGCGGATTGTGGAAGCTTCCAAAGTCTTGATGTGTGTGTGTGTGTGTGTGTGTGTGTGTGTGTGTGTGTGTGTGTGTGTGTGTGTGTGTGTGTGTGTGTGTGTGTGTGTGTTTACCAATTTGTATGTTCGTGTCAGGCAACCACATAATATACCTCTGGTCGTAATATTGTCAAT
>NW_004797490.1:834895-837625 GCF_000002075.1 Aplysia californica | reverse complement strand
TTACTACAGTAGAACGTAATGACCCTCGTCCTTGTAGTAATCACCTCTTCGGTTGTTGTTTTTTTTTTGGTGTTTTTTTTTTGGGGGGGGGGGCGGTGGCATTGGTTGTTTTTCTTGGAAAAGATTCTCAGCGTGGTATTTCGTGGATTGGTGTATAGCATTGTAATCATCAATTGTATTTCTAGGCTTCAGTAGAACCAAAACAAACCATATGTAAACGACAGCAATAAGACCAACAACAAATCTTACAACGTTATCTTCGAAATCAAATAGCATCATAACTGTCCCTAACAAAGTGCGCTCATATAACCTTATGCAGTTGCGAGCGCCGTAAAAACCCATATTAAACTAAAACTAACAAAGTCGTAAGATAGCAACCTACCCAAAAAAGTGCTCAAAAGGTAGTTCAGATGCTAGAAGTTTTTCAACAAACGATACTTACCATCTATACATAATATGTAATTCAGTGACTCACTGATTAAATTATGCTGATCATCTGGCAAATTAAGTATTCTGTTTACGCGTGAGCCAGCTGACTAGCGCGGGAACGAATTGATTTGGTGCCAACAAACTAACACTAACACACCAGGCGCTCTGAGTAGCCAGTAACCACAATCCAGCAGTATCATCAAGTATTTTATAGTCTCAAGAGTGCAATACGAATTGGGATTTCGAAATTTCCATATTTCGTAAATCAGTGTGAAATTGTACCCGTTACAACTGGCACTCTCTAGTCAGGATTGATTATTGATTTCGCAGCCCATTATTTTTCATCGAAAGAAAATCTCCAAGTTGTTACCCCGAGCCAGACACAGTTCTTTACGTGCCTTTTCCCTCAAAACCTTATCATGAAATCTGTTTGGATTTTTTTCTCAACTATTTCTGTTATTTCTATAACCATTTTCTGTTGTTTTGTATTACTTTTTTCATTTTTGTTTTTGTTTTTGTTGGGGGAAGGGGAATAGGTCCTCGGTTCGTCAAACAATGGCAATTCAATATTAAACAAGGCGGACACTGTGGATCTGAGGTTAGGGAGAACATAAAAAGGCAGTACATAATATTATGTTCATTTTGGAGGAGTAAACAATCCATGGCAACCCCCCCCCCCCCCCATTAGAAAAACAACAAAAACCAAAACCAAAACAAAACAAAACAAAAAACAAAGAAACAAATACACTTGAAACAGAATAATAGAGAAAACAAACGGACACTTTATAGACGGGGTATAGAATATTTCCTAGCATTTCGGAAGATACGTATCACAGCAAGTGACATAGCGATTTAATTCTTCGGTTGTTTTTTAAAGCTATGATGTGGGTAAAGGGCTTATTGAATATTCGAATTATTTCTGTCAATATCTGTTTACAGCAGGTTTGGCTCAGATACGCTTCGTACCGTCTGCGGCTTTTGTTATTTTTTTACTTTTCGTATTTCGGAGAAAAAAATCCACTGTTCGCTCGGTCAGGAAAAAATTGCATACATTGTGATTCAGGAAGTATACTTCAGTTTACGGCAGTACATTATGTTCATAAATCATAGCAGAGTGTAAGCCATTTTGAACGAAAACACACCGCCATCAACAACGATGGGCAGTGTTTTCCCCACGGTCACAGAACAGATTGTTAATGTTTTATAATATAACCCCATTGACATAATAATTATCATTTAGTCAGCTTCAGCAGTGCTTGTCAAGGCCAACTCGTTATCCCACGTGAATAGAGAGCTCGGGTCGTTTAGTGCCACACGAAGAGCCTTCCGTTATATTATTATTATCACAGACGCAGATTAGTACGTTGTTTCTTATAACACTTGAACAAAGTGTAGATACCGAATTTATTGCACGAGTTATGGTGGCAGATCATGATTTATCCTACATATTGTGAAATTGCCAAGTTATCATCACAAGTTTTAACAAGTGATTACAACTGATAATTTCACGAATAGGATATTTTCTTTTAAAAACCAGCACACCATAGTATATTATGTAGAACAGTAGTATTATGGAGACAAGTGAAGTCTCCATGTACAGTTTGTTTTACTCTCGGTTGAGGAGAAGAAACAATTACATGTAAGTTTTTTGTTGTTTTTTTAGTAGAGGGTTTTACGGCACTCACAACTGCATAAGGTCATATGAGCGCCAAGGGGTGGGTGTCAACAGAGAAGTCTTTACAAGGAATCAGACTTACTGTGCTCATCTCTCTAGCTTTAGCAGCACAAGGTCTGCTTCGACTATCAAGGCAACCCGGAAACAGCAGTTCACAAGAGAGTGACAAACATACAAAAGAAGTAGAGGAAAATGACGATAGTAAGCATTTGAAAAGAAAAAGCAGCAGTTCCCTGTTGTAGATCAGGCAGTTATGAGCGTGACATGATGAATCAGCCCATTTACAATTCTTCTGTGCTTGAATGAGAAATGTCCCCCCTTTGGGAATGGCCTAAAGAAACTTCAGTCTGTGGTACCGCCCCGGTGGGTTTTAATGTAAGTGTTTATACGTCCTCATCGACACAATTTCTGTGTCGGATCTGGCACTTCAAGAAGAAGTTTGCAACTTATATGGATCAAAACTACTACATAATATGTGGACAGTACATGTGTAGAGATTCAGACAAAGGTCTGAACACAATAGAGGACGGGGTGGATCGTAAAGTAAGATTTAAGGAGGGAAGTGTGGGCTTTTTATTTATTCATTTATTTATTTATTCATTTTAAATTTGTTTCTTGTTTTTTTA
>NW_004797490.1:827408-831709 GCF_000002075.1 Aplysia californica | reverse complement strand
TCATCATCATCATCATCATCATCATCATCATCATCATCATCATCATCATCATCGTGATGTCTTTTGAAGTTATAAGCTGTATTGTATGTCTACAGTGCATTGTCTTTAGTTGTGCAACTGTTTCTCTTCTTTTGCGAAGCGTTTGTTTTTGTTCTTGTTGCTGCTGTTGTTGTTGTTTTTGTAAGTGTTTTAAGGTGTTCACAGCAGAATAAGACCATACAGGCGCTGGAGACACATTAAACATTTTCAGTTTGGTTGGAATTAGTTTTGAAATTTCCCCGAGTGGCGGCCACGTGTGCTATTTGCACACGAGACCCCAAAGATTTGTTCGCCCATATCCGAGAAAGCCAGGTGTTCGATCTTACTTTGCCTTAGACCAGGGGTGTGGCTGAAAAACAGCAAGAAGGAAGAGCCAGAAATGATAGTAGACATGAGTGTCAGGAGTCCAGAAGCTGGGGGGGAAAAAATGAAAGAAAAAAAAAGAGAAAAGCACAGGGTGTTTAGAAAAGAAAGAGCCCATTTAATAGGCAAATAACTTGGTCATTTTTTACACTAATTTCAACCAAACCTGAAGAAATTTCAATAAAATTAAATAATTGGAACATCGAATTTGTTAATATGAAGAAAATGAATCAACATATTCAAGAAATATCAAATTTTCTCAATTTCTATCAAAATTGAATAAAACTCAAAACGTGTCCCTTCTTAATTAAAAATAAAAGCGTTCAGTTACAGGGGCGTGATCGACCCGTTTTGGTTTCAGAAAGAAGGGGGTAAAAACCATGACAGCTACATCCGACACCTCGCTACCTTAGAACTACAACGTTTTATCTGCTCAGTACCTAGTTTTGAGGAATTTGACGTTAAAAGTGTTGAGTTTTATTACATGTAAAGCTTTTACGAATGCAAATCGTTTGAAGGTCTTGATAACAATTCTGAATAAACTTGCGATTTCGATAGAGCAGATAGAACATTTTGGATTCTGACCTCATGGTCGAGGTAACTCAAAACGACCAAAAATGTGAGATAGGACTTTGTAATTTTATGGTAGCGAAATGTCACATCCTGCTGAGAGGTTTTGAAGAAGTTTGGGAAGGAGACAGGTTATGCTCTTGAGCAGGTCTAGTATAATTATAAAGAGTGGCCCTTGGATGGTGACGAGAAAGGTTTGGGATCATCTTGTAATACGAAAGCTTAGAATTGAATTGCCACTGCATCCCTGTGACTTGAACCCCCTTAATTATTTCCTTGAAATATTTTTGTTTTGTTTTGTTTTGTCTTGTTTTGTATTTTTATTTAGTTGTTGCTTTTTTCTTTTTTTTTCTTTTCTTGACATAGAGTCTATGGAAACATCAACAGCAAACATCTGAACTCAATATTGAACACGAGGTGCAAAGAATCGACCAACAAAAATATCACGAGGTTATTCAAAATTTCCCTAAAAAATCCGTGAATATCTGAGGAAGAAACGTCAACACTTGGAACATATAAGTTAAATAGACACACCCTTCACTGGGTTAATTTGGCATTGTCAACTTTATAATATATTTTTCAACGGTTATAATTTTAATATTATACTAACTATTGCTGATTTTCAAGAAGTCGACAAGTTTTGTGTTTGGGTCAATTGTGGTTGATTTTTTAAGTTGTTATTAAACTTGATAATTTTCGAATACGCCCCTTGGATTGTCTTCATTTTGGTAGATTTGATGTTCCCAAGAGCCGAAATTTGTTTGTTCCAGTTTCGTTGAAATTGATTTTTTTCATGGAAGAGCTGTTGGCCTTAAGATGGGTTCCCCTTCTTTTAAACACCTGATGTTTCATTTTTTATTTTCCTCTCAGAAATTTTGTTCTGAGATTTGTTCATAGATATCCATTACGTTTAACATTATTTTAAACACCCTCTAAACCTCAATTCAGCAATACCAGAGATTTGTTCATAAATATCCGTAACGTTTAACATTATTTTAAACAAGCTCAAGACCCAATTGCAGCAATTATTATACCAGAGCAGCGTACAGCAGAATAAAGCCCTCGTTTGTCCAAGGATTGGCTCGTCCGGCTCAAGACACACCTTCTGGGCCACCCGTTCCTAATTAAACTGGCACATCGATAATTATTCTTGACTCCGTGTTTGTGCCTGCGTTTACTTACCGCCCCGTCACTGTGACCTATGGCTTTGAATTACAGTTCCAAGACCTGCCAAATATATTTTGGGAATGTTTAACAAGTGCAAGTGCTCGTAATTGAGTAGACATTTCAGTTTTTTCGAATGTTCAAAGGTACAGAGCGATAACTATGATAACATTCTACATCAAAATTCGTCTCGTATCTTACTGACGTCTGTGATGTAGCATTTTTGGCTCCCCACCACTTTCACGCAGATGATCTGAGTTCAAACACCACGTGAGGAATTATATAATTTGACCCCAGTGTCCCCGTCTTTTGCTCCCCTGTGGACATCTCTGTTCATGTACACACTTTACGGATAACGCCATGGGGCTGTTCTGGTGATATTTGACAAAAAGCTATTCCCATTTGTTTATGTATCTAGAACGGATGACGAGCCACCATAGATGTGAACAAAACACACAACCAAAGACCTGCTTGTTCCTGAACCGACTGATGTCACATAATCTTTTATTGGCTCCTCTTTGGCTCAGGTTTGACTCAGGGACAAGAAGAATCACAACGTCCCTGGTGTATTTTTAGGTTATGACAACCACAGTATCAATAGAGTTGAAAACAGTTCACAGGAGATGCGGTTAACCCAATGTGCTAATTAACTTTCTTTCAGGCATTGCTTTCATATTGGCAAACCTGTGCAAATTCAGATTGTTTGAACTGCGATTTTGTCTTGACCCAGCAGTGTCACGCCACTTGTTTCGTTTCCGTTTGCTCGTCTACGGCTCTCCTATAGCTTCGTTGATTTACACCTGAGAACGCCACTGGTGACCCTTAATTCCCGGACTGGGTGTTTTTGAACAAGGACTGTTACGGGAGTTTCCAGGGTTCTCCTTCGACTTGGGGTGGTCTTACTGGAGGTACCACCTCTTCAATAACGTTGTAGTGTTGAAGGGAAACATAACCCATATCATACCATACCACAGAGTCTAGTCAAGTACTAATATTCCTTGCCATATTATTCTGGCGTACCAATAACTCAGATGGCACCATTCGGGTCAAAGTTGCGAAAGGCCTTGGTTCAAACCGCTTGCAGCAGAGCGCTGTAGAGCATTGGCTGTTTTGTGATCTGCGTTTGGTTTTGGTCCTTTTGAAAGCAGGCGTTAGATTAAGAGGTCCGGTCTTTATGATGACTTTATAATGTATACTAACGCGTTGAACCTATGCCATATCTATAATATTCTGCCTTCGACTTCTCCTCTAAGTGATCTCACAAACTAAGAGCTTTTTCTATATTTTTTCTATGACCTGCGTCTACAGTGATAGGTTCAGGCTCTGTCTCATGGTTTGCTAAAGACGGGAATTAGAATTTCCATGTAGGAAAGTCTATTTTAGCGCATCTCGTCTTTCTGGTGAAGGTGTTTTTAAAAATCTCATTCAGCTTGGGTTGGTTCTGACAGATACGACTGGAGCAGCCCGCCTACGAAATAGTCTAGAGTTTCTACTGGAGGGCGGAAAAAACATCTACAGTGTATCAGTGAACATGGTACAGGTTCAACACCGCTATCAACGCTAGTAGGTTATATAAGAGGTGGGACCTCCGAGTTTCACGTCGATCTCCGAAAGGACCGAGCCAAGTGGGAAATTCGGGTAAAGTGCCTTTCCCTTGGACAAAACGTCGGGCCGAGCTGAGACTCGAACCCCCGAGCCCGCAACCTCACGATTACGAGTCCGGTAGTCTAACCAATAGGCTACCGACGCCACTCAGTCAATCAGCCAATTTACAATTTTATTTCACTTAGAGGATGCGGTCATAACGAGACTGCCACCATATAACTCTTTTTTCGTTACGTTTACTATAGGAAGTGTTCATGAACGGGACGAAGTAGGTAATCCTGACGACATATCTTGTTTCCTTTGAAAAAGAATACTACATTCTTAAGAGTATAATGAATTTTATACGTTGAAATTGAAGCGCCATGGTGTTGTTATGTACTTTTTTTAGATAAAGACGCTCTAAACTGCACCCCTCACTCCACTCCTCTATTTTTCTTTGAGCCCAAACTCTCTACTTCCGTGATCAAGAGGGTTTTTTTTTAGAGTATTTGTCTTTATGTATGTACGTGTGTGAGTGTGTGTGTGTGTGTGTGTGTGTGTGTGTGTGTGTGTGTCAGTGT
>NW_004797490.1:820180-823986 GCF_000002075.1 Aplysia californica | reverse complement strand
GGGGGGGGGATGTCTCTTTATTTTTATTTTTTTAGGGGGTGTCTTGTTATGTTTTGTTTGTTTTTGCTTCTTTTTTTCTTTTTCTCGTACTCCTGTTGAAACCTAAGAAGTAACTGACTGTGGGATCTTTATCTCACACTACAATTGATGTTACGTACATGAAGCGAAGAGAGAATTATCCGTTGCCCAACAGACAATTCTTTCAGTTTTTGAAGGTGTTGGCAATACCTACATTGATTAGAATGGCGTCAGTTTGTTTGGGATTGTAATTAATTTTAAAATTTTACTCGGACAGTGGTCATAAGGGTCTACTCTTCGATTTCAGCCAATCTTCCGCATTGGACCTCCAAATTGTTTGGTCCGTATCCAAGTACGTAGGAGCTAGATCCTATCTGCCCACGAATGAGAGAATGTAGAAAGCAAAATAAAAAATAAAATCGAAGTTAGCGGGGATCAAACTTCGGACCCTCAGGTTTACAGGCCAACACTAAAGAATGTATTGGGGATGGGGGGCAGGGGCCGATGGAACTGTTGCTTTCCAACCATATTGCCTCGTTCAATCGGAGATGGAAATGAGAGAGCGAACCCTCGTCGCACAGTGTTGAAAGGGGTGTTTATTTATTCCATATAATAAATTCCAGTACAATACACTAGTGCACGGATTACTATAAGGCTTGTTCAATGATACCTCAATAACCACCGATTTAGAAGCAGTTTCATCGATATTGTTTGATAGTCTCTGTAACCCTTTCTCACTTAGTTCTTGATCAGTGAGAACTGACAACTGACAATTAAGACCATAACTATTACCCCGATAATAACGAAAAGCATGGAGAGACAACGCCGAATAAACTCACGCTCTGGTGTGGTTTGCTTCTTCTTTCCTATCAAACGCCTATCATCCTTTTATCCCCTTCTTCTTTTTTATGTTTGTTACTCTCTTGTAACGCCTGTAATCTTCTGGCGCTCATATGACATTATACAGTTGCGAGCGCCGTAATACCTCTACTACAACTAAAAACTAAAACTCAAGCTAGATATTTTCTGGGTTCGATTCCTGACAGTGGCCCAGGCGTTGGAACTTGTGACCTTTCGGTTGAGGACACTTCATGATCTTCTGTCTTTCAAACCTCATTAAGTGATTTCGGTTACATTCTCTGCGAGAGATTAGTGCCCAGCAGGAAATGATCTTTTAGGCTGTCCGGTGTCATCTGCTCCGCGGTCAAATTACTGTACCTCCATGCTTCTGTCTGTCTTTTAAAAAGTTTTTTAACGTTCTAAAGAAAGACAACTATTTCCCTTAACTTTGAATGGACGTTTACATTTTTACTGTTCGTGTCAGAGATCGATATAATGTTTCGGAGATTTGTGTACCAAATGACGGCGTCATACTTCACGGGTCTGTTTAGACCATGAACGAATTTTAACATCCATAAAACAATCACAAAGTTGTTTTCTTTTCCTTTCTTTTAAAAAGAAGACAAATACAAAAGAAGAACTAACAGCAGCAACAACAAAAAGCCAATGTGGTGAAAACCAGTTCGTCTTCATTCCACGTTCAAGCCAAGTACTGGAGCAATGGTCTTGAAACCACAGTACTACAGTTTCTCGTTGAGCACAAAACTTGCTCAGTTTTCAGTAGGAATGAAAACGCCAGAATCTTGGCTGAATTGTCGATTCGAACTTAGAGCATTCTTCGTCCGAGCTCTTTTTCTTATCTATCTATCTATCTATCTATCTATCTATCTATCTATCTATCTATCTATCTATATGACTTCTTATTCTCTATTTAGTTTTATATTTTATTCACTCGATGTACTACAAATAAGACTTATGGAACTGAACAAAGCACATTGTTTCCCCGATAAGATCAGACATCGACCTTACAACCGAGGCAGCAAAATACCCGGTGTTTTGTTTTAAAAAGGACCCACTTAAAAGGCAATAATTCGTTTATCTTTGGACCAATTTCAACAAATCTTGGAACAAACAAAGTTCAACTGAAAGGACGTTACATTATATATCTAATGATGAGCATGTACAAACGTGATCGAGGTACATCAAGTGTTAAAAATTTCTACCAAATTTGAATAAAACGCAAAACTTTGTAACGTTTTATAAATCAGTGCGTATGTGCATTAAAGAACTATTGATTTATATAGAATTAACATTTCTTAATAAATTCAAGGAAGGTGGTGACTTTTTAAATTGTGTGTTCCAGGTATTGACCATAATCTTTCCAGACAAGCTCGAATACGCAGCTGGAAATGTTTAAGAACCCTGTGGCATGTTTCTGTCTCAATTCCGTGGGCGTTCTTTTCAGCACTGAGTTTCAACTGTTCGATTGTTTGTTGGCTGTTTCCATAGACTTTGCCAAAAAAAACTCTTAAGAAATTATCGGCTTACAAAGAGTTCCTCACACTTTTCTAGAAAGGTAGCGATATTTCGACGGTATGACGTCTTGAGTCTAAAAATCATAATTGATATTTCTTCGCACAGGCCCTACTTGAAGTATATCAATGCAAAGCATATAATGCAAGGAGATGTAATGGAAGTGCCCAATGCATGTACCAGTATACGACATTAGATCTACAATGTACGTTCATGTACTTTACTTTACACATCTTGAATAAAAAATGTAATGCAAACGAAAATAAATGATAGAAAAATGTAATTTACATGTATTCAGGCAAAGCATGGGGTGCCCATTGGGGGATCGGGTCGGGGCGGGGCGGTTTGCTAGCCAGTCTTTTATTTGCAGGTGCAAAGCGGCTATCGCGGCACAACCCGCCGATCGCGCCCAACTTGTCGCCTCAAAAACAAACGTGTTTTCAGACGACGAGTCGGGTGATCATCCCGACCCGATCCGACCCAACCCGACCCCATTCGCAATAGGCACCCCACTGTTGGCAAAAACAGTCTTCTTATCTTTTTTCTTGCACAAAATTGAGCATATCTCACTCTTGTTACAATCACACAAAACATTTCACCATTTTCCATAGTGCACAAAATGATAGCAAACGATAAACATTGTTGATTACACATAAACATACATGCATCTTAAATTGTATGTTCTATGGAAAAGTGATTATGATTACAAATGGTGCAGATCTGATGTTCTGAGTGGCTGAAAATATGTGCCGTGGAATTATCACTTCCGATTTTTCGACAGCCAGCCGTGTAAACATCGACTTCCTTTCTTGAAACCATGCAAGGGTCACGTTTGTTGTGTGGAGTGTGGCCCCACCCTGCTGGAAAAAGGCCCCTACAACACTATAGCAGTTACAGTATAACACCTTCTCCACCCTATGAGTCTCCAAAAATCCTTATTGTGATGAGATATATCCGTCTGATGATTTTACCGTCCTTGTCCTGAGAAGGGACCGATCAAGCCCATGTACCTGAGTGCTTTTTTATAGTAAAATTTCGGGTTTTACTAAGTTTTGGTTGAATTTTTGAAAAAAATGTTACGTTTCACAAATTATGTGGATTGATTTCCTTCATATTATTGCCAAATTGGACGGTCCCCTTTGTTCAATTTTATTTCTATGCAGTTTTGATAAAATGTGCGCAAAGAATACCAAGTTATTGTTCTTTGATGGGATCTCTTTTACGAGACACCTCGTACGTGTATTACGCTTGTCTGAGACTCTCCGAGAAGGAAAAAAAAGGCCAGCCAATCTTGTAGTCTTTCCTTGTACTGGTTTTCCTAGAGTACACCTGTACAAAGTGAAACGCCTGGATAAAGGTTTAAAGCCTTACTTTTAGCTCTTCGCAACTGATCAAAAATGAAACTGAAAAAAAGC
>NW_004797490.1:808541-817637 GCF_000002075.1 Aplysia californica | reverse complement strand
CTCTCTCTCTGTCTGGCTCCCTGCCTCCCTCTCTCTCACAGAACTGCAACCTAGATTCTAGTAAGTAAAGTTGGGAGTTGAAACCGGAATCTGTGCATGATGCAATAGTTAGATCTACACGCACAAGACCTAGCTTCGATATTTTTCGTCATGGGTCTTGATGGAATATCATGATATTCTTTAACTGAGTATCCACGTCTTGCTGCCACGATGCTAGCACTAATTCCATCGGCCCAGGTGGGTTGGGTCGAAGCAGCCAGCCTCTTAAAAGATCTAAACTATATTACAATTGTTATCGTTAAGGGCGTAAACATTGCTACAACAGTTCTAATTCATTTCAAGAGCTATTTATAAATCAAATGATGAATGTATGTATTTACGTAACAATTTGCACGACAAACTTCTTTCATCCGTTCGACCGTTGGAAACCGTAACGTTCTCGTCTGCTATCTCTCCTTGAAAGGCCAAAAATTACATTCAAGCCTCGTTGCTATTCATACGGTGTTAAATTTCCCTACTCGTTCTTAACTCGAAAAAAAAAAACCAACGTCTATTTTCAGACGTGTCTTTCACAGCCTTGCTAACTTGAAAAACGTATAACTTTAATGGTTTGTCGTAATGACACAAGAATACTCGTTCCTTTACCAAGGAGAATCGCCGAAGCAAGACGTGCGGGGGAAAGTGTGTAGATATGATATCTAGACGTTGTGACATGTCCACATAGGCGTCTCCAGGAGACGGCACTTGTCATGGATCCTTCCAATCTTCTGCAGTGTGCAACCCAATGTTCTGGTGCACTCATGGGTCGTCAACAGATTACGCACAACTATAATTATTTTGTATAAGTTAATAATAGTAATAAGAGAAAAGAAACGACAAACGTCCGGGCATATTTCTACCGTAACTAATTATTAACTAAAGCCAAATACAGGACGCTAGAGAAAGATATTTGTAAGATAGAAATATTAAACAAATCATTGTAATTGTAAATATTTTTGTTTTATTTATGATATATAACGTCAGGCTCTAAAGTCTGTCTTTGATGTTGCTGTTTTTTCGGTCGTTATTCTTTTTAAAGCTTTTGATGAAAATCTAGTGAAAATAAGGAAGCAATACTTATGTCCAAGAAGCTTTACGTCAAGTATTCCCGTCTTTATGCTGAGATGCTGCAGAAGGGGGGGGGGTTGTTTTGGGGTTTGTTTTGTTTCGTTTTGTCTATTTTGTTTGCTTGATTTGTTTGTTTTGTCTGTTTTGTCTGTTTTTTGTTATTGTTGTTGCTGTTGTTTTCGGGGTTTTTTTGTTTTTGTTTTTTTGGAGAAGTGATAATTATAGATCAGGTTTTTGGTGCACGATGCCTTAAAGAACAGGATTATTCAGGTGAACTAGACATTGTTCCATAACTTCACGAGACATGGCTCCACACTGCAGAGGATTAGTGTAATGTAGCAGAATAGCCTGTTGGCCTTATTTGGAGGCTACCTAATCTGAAAAAGATATGGGCCTTATGCGTGGCTTATTAGTTTATTTTAACTATTTTTCATCATGAAAGTCTTGTCTCTGATTAATACCTTTTCCTTTTTCTCCTTTCCCCTCAAAGGCAAATCATAACTCACATTTTTCATGAAAGATATCATGTTGTGTGAGATAAACGCGTCTGTCAGTGTCAGTGTCGATATTTCATTTCGTGCTTTTTGAAGCAATATATTATGTGCTACAATGAGTTTTTTGTGGGAACTCCTCTTTTTTAATAAACAATATTAATTTACTGGCTTAAGTCTATCTTACTTACTTACTATCAAAGATCGTTCATCGTTATGTGCGATCTTTGTTACTACTTACTCTCTCCCTATACCGTCAGGTACATAAGGCGGAGAGCAGTCGACGCCACGCTTGACATTGCCTGTCCCTGGCCACGTCCTTCAATTTCGGCACATCCAGGCCCTGGGTGATTGCCTCATCTCTTATTTGTGCCTCTAGAGCTTCCAGTTGGTCTTCCCGGCTTTCTCTTTCAAGTTGGTTTCCAATACATTGTCTGGTAGCGCAATCTCGTCTTCGGCAATCTCAGAACATGTCCCAGATATCTCCATCTTCTCCTTTTTATCGTTGTGTTGATATCTTCAATTTCAGCTCTTTCCAACACTTCATTATTTGTAATAAATTCATTCCATTTTATTAGTAAATTTCTTCGTAGACATTTTGTTTGGCAGCTTTTTAATTTTCGTTGAATTGTTTTGTTTGATCTCTCTATCTACTCACGGAAAAATACCCACACTACCTGTTGGTTTCCATTGATCTTGCTTTCCTTCGGTGATGTGCCGTGCGTCATTTTGTTTAATGTGAACGAAATACCTAAAAGTTGTGAAACTCTATAAGCGTTTGTTTAGGTTTAGTTTAATAAGTTTAGAGCCCCACGACACACAAATAAATTCTAAGTCAAGGCAGGTGATCAGAGCTAGATGAAACCTCTGAAACAACAACACAGAGTGGTAGATATCACACCTGGCATAATTTGAGACATGTTGTTCTGTTGTTTTTGATGCGTTGTTCTGTTGTTTTTGAGACGTTGCGCGATCTCCTTGTGAACGTTGAGTCAGTTTGTCCCCCCAACCCCCATTTTTGTCACCCACCTCTCTCACTCACTCTCTCACTCACTCTCTCTCTCTCTCTCTCTCTCACTCACTCTCTCTCTCTCTCTCTCTCTCACTCTCTCTCTATCTATCTATCTATCTATCTATCTATCTATCTATCTATCTATCTATCTATCTATCTATCTATCTATCTATCTATCTATCTCTCACACACACTTTCTCTCTCTCTCTCTCACACACACACACACAGGCGCATGCCCACGCTCGTTCTCGAGTTACAGCTAACGTCTGATAGATGGGGGAAAGCAGGAAGTCAGCATACAATAGTCCGAATGAGCCTTCGGTTAAAGCTTGTGATCCGAGGCCAGTACCGAGAGAGAGAGAGAGAGAGAGAGAGAGAGAGAGAGAGAGAGAGAGAGAGAGAGAGAGAGAGAGAAGGGCTAAAGCTGACTACTTTGTTTAACATAATCAAATGATGCGTATATTACCCCCCCCCCCCCCCGCATTCACCCCTTCCCTCTCCTTTCACCTCTAAAATCTTCTTTTGAAATATGAGAAGAGGATCGACAAGAATTTGCCCAGAAATCTGAGAGCCAGTTTTGTCTCTGCATAACTGTCGTATCACACTATTTTTATACCCGCTCGGCTACCATGAGTTTTTATATATAATTTGATATGAGTGCCAACGTTTCCAAACTTTCTCAGATAAAATAAATACACAGACCTCGTGTATCACACAGTGTGTTGTGTTTTTCGTGAAATCGTCAGCTGAGCTGTCCCCGCCGGAAGAAATCAAAATTTCAAACCCTTGTTTTGATACAATGTAGGCGGGTTTTTTTTTAAATTGAGCCAAGGTGTTTTACTCACCTATCAACACAATTAAGATCATAAGGAACATCCAAAAATGATGAACCTCTTCAAATATTTGAAGTTGCTCGCAACTGCATAAGGTCATATGAGCGCGCGAAAAAAAAATTGGTTCTATTCGCAACAACACATTGCACAGTCCGGTTTGGGTCAACACGTTCACTAAAATACTAAAATATTAAAATTTGGTGTAAATACATTTTTAATATTAGTAAATAACATAACATTTTTAACAATTTCATTTACAACTTCCCATAAAGGCCAATCGACGGTGAAGCGCCTGACTGCGACACCACAGGTGTCGGTTATGGAGCCAAGACATTATAAGTGAGGCAGCGTGGTGGAATCAGGCCCTCGTCAATTTTTGGGCATATTGACTTATTGGTATCATCTTAAAGCTTGTTCATTTGTCTTGCTTTCAATGAAAAAATCACCCATCCATCTTCAAAAGAAGTGGAGATATTTTGGATTGAAGGAGGTGGGGGTCACCTGATTTAAGAGGTAAAATTAGCGAGAAAATAGCTGCCAAAGCTTGGTAAATTCCAAGCTGGAGAGTCCATGGAAACTGTAAATTTCTATATTTGTGCCTTTAATCAACGTTTTCGGTGGAAATCCTCAAAGGAACGTGTTTGTAAATGGACATAAAAGGTGTTGAGCCTAAAAATAAAAAATTGATAAAAATTGCTAAGCAATTATTTTGATGAGAGCCTGATTCCATCACGCGGCCTCACAATTAAGGTCTTCACCGGTTGAAAACTGTTGTAACCCTGCTTACCTGCTGATGTTAGTACTGTTGGTTAGTGAGTAAAGTAAGTCTGTATACACGCTTGTCGAACATGGCTCTACTCTGAGGTGCCATGGAAACAAAGAGGTTCCACCCTTGTTCTTGAAAGTGGCGTGCAGTTGGTTTTTAAAAGAAAGTAAGATTAAACGGGCATCTATTTCGATTACTTTTGGTGTCAAAGATTTGTCGTTGTCTCCATCCCAGAATCCGTTTTCCATTCACCTCCCGCCCCACCCCCCCCCCCCCCCCCCCCGCCTTCGAGCCCCAACTTACTTAATGTTTGGTTCATTTGATTCACTTATTTTCAGTGGGTTTTTTTCTTTCTTTTCTTTAACAGGCCAAAAGGGATCAACTCACAGAGGAACAAATTGCTGGTAAATATATATACAACAGTATTGCAATGGTTTCTTTTAACCTGTACATTCTTTGCTATATCGACAGGGATAGAATTCAGATGACGGCTGGATCGGAAGAGTAAAAGAAGAGCTTACTAAACTGTGTACATTTTGTTCAGTTCTCCTCCACCCAAGAAAAACTGATATCGAGTCTGTCTTCTATCTAGTATACATTCAACAAAGTACCACAAGACACAACTTTAGATAACAGACCAAACACCAGGGGCTCACGGGTCTGTTTTCTGTATTACTGGGCCCACGATCGGGTTGAAATATGAAAATAAATTTTACTTAGCAAGGCCAGCAAACATGTTGGGCTTAGGAGTTCCATATGCCCGTATAAGTAATCTTTTCATAATTTGTCCAGAACAAAATACTGAACATTCTACATGATTGTAACTGTTCTCTAGGCCATATCGGAGAGGTGAAAATGGTTAAATGTTATGGGTTTAACGCCCCTATCAACACTAGTAGGTTATTTTAGAGGCAGCACCCCCGAAAGGACCGAGCCAAATGAGAAATTCGTGCAAAGTGCCTTTCCCAAGGACACAACATCGCACCAAGCTGACGCTCAAACCCCCGAACCAGCAATATCACGAATACTAGTCCGGTAGCCTAACCACTAGGCCACCGACGCCACATATTGAAAGGCAATAAGAGTGTTCCTCGTATGAGATCAGAGTTAAATGAAAACAGGTCATGATACATATTTTGCTATAAATCAAGACACATAAAGGCCTGTGGCATTTTATTTAAGTATATATTGTGATATGAATGACTACACTGCTGTTTAGAATAAACACCATAAGCAGGGTTGTATTGTTCTCTACCCACATTAGGCTGTGTATAGCCTTGTGTTTTTCATCTTCCCAGAGTTCAAAGAGGCGTTCAGCCTGTTCGACAAAGATGGCGACGGCACCATCACCACCAAAGAGCTGGGCACAGTCATGAGATCCCTGGGACAGAACCCCACAGAGGCCGAGCTACAGGACATGATCAACGAGGTGGACGCTGATGGTGAGTGGTTGAGGGGGAGGGAGAGGGGGAGGAGAGGGAGGAAAGGAGGAAGGAAGATGAAGGGAGGGAGAGGGAGATAGGGACAGAACTTCACAGGGGCCGAGCTGCAGGACATGATCGACGAGGTGGACGCTGACGGTGAGCGAGACATGTCTTCTTCATGATTTCCATTGTTATTCGTCTGCGTATCGCGTCGTTATGGGCCATCCTGAGGGTACTTCATGTACTTGTTTTTATCAATTTATCAGAATTTGGAGGACTGAAACTTTGCTATAGTCGTAGTTATTACAGGTACTGTTCGTGTTATGGCTGCTTTCTTTAGTTTTGTAATAGCAACACTCTTTGTGCTAACACTTTCTGATGAAATATGACAACTCGCTCGTGTTAGCACATGTTTTCAAAGAAAGTGATTTATGTTCACTCTATTTTGGCAGTGTGTGAAGTAATAATAATAATAATAATAATAATAATAATAATAATAATAATAATAATAATAATAATAATAATAATAATAATAATAATAGATAGCATTTATATAGCGCATATCCCGGCTTGACGGCAAGCTCTATGCGCTTTACACTATATTATATATTACCCCAGCAGTCCATAAATATAAACTTTTTCAGCTTCCCATGAAGCATACAGTGCAAGCAGCTGATCAAATGTACACACACAAAGTATGCCCAATTTCTGTGAACGTTCTTACTTTTCCACTACACCATAAGTAACGGAGTAGTTGGTCTAATAAAATTTTACAGTTTCAAAAATGTGAAACCATCTGTCTTGCAGGTAACGGCACCATCGACTTCCCAGAATTCCTCACAATGATGTCCCGAAAAACGACCGACGCCGATTCCGAGGAAGAAATCCGCGAAGCATTCCGAGTCTTCGACAAGGACGGTAACGGTTTTATTTCTGCTGCCGAACTACGTCACGTGATGTCGAATTTGGGCGAAAAGTTGACGGACGAGGAAGTGGAAGAGATGATCCGGGAGGCGGACTCTGACGGAGATGGACAGGTCAACTATGACGGTAAGAAAGAGACACATAGCTCTGTAAAAACATTTCTGACCATATTCCATTATTCCAGAAATGTTATTATGTTGTTCTTTAGAACACGTAGATTCTAAGTTGTCTTATGCTATTTTATCATTATTTTTTGTATGTTTGCTTGTTTTGTTTTATGTTGTCTTTGGAGAACAAAATGATTATGTATTGATATTATTTTTATCAAAATTTGGAATTGAGAAGATGCAATTTCCAGCAGAAAGACGGACATACTCGATAAAAATCACCCCCCCCCCCCTCCTCCCCTTTTCTCCCCGACCCATACACACACAAGAATCGAATAGTCTACTTGCTACGGTGAACCACAGTTGCCAAAAAAATAGCATGACGTTTTTGTCATAATAACTGCTATCAACTGCTTAGTATACGACTCCGTTAAGCGCCATTTTGAGAAGTGACGTATGGTGAAATCTTACCTTGAGCAGTTGATATAAACAGTAATTTAATGATTTTATGAAACCATAAAGGATAACAAAAGTTCATTTGATAAAGAAATATAAGCTTTATAAGGAAGTTCTATCACACATGTGACTCGTTTATCTCAAATCCTAGTTTCAACAAAAATAACCAATCCGAATGAGAGAGGTAAAATCAACTCGGGCATAAAAATCTTGTGATAAGGTGGCTTTGTTGTCTCGGCTATTATACTGTGTTATCTGACAGCCACAACTGCCAATCTGGACAACAATATCTCATTCAGTAGACGCCGAGATCAAGCACCTGTCGTCCTGAAGGGCTGAGGATTACGACGTTGTCCAAAACATGAGAGTCTAAAGGGTTTGGGTTTTATTTTTTTCGAATGAGGCCAGAACGTTTCGCTTCTATATCGTTACTGAAGAGCATAAAATTGTAGTGGTTAAACACTTCACCACCGCACGCAAAAGACTTGAGCTCGATTCCCGTGTGAAGAAAATTTCAATTTGAGTATCTCGGCCTGTCTGCTGGAATGTTGTATCCCTTTCGGCCCAGGTGGCCCTGACAGACAGGTCGAAGCCTGTCTCCTATGATCAAAATTGTGTCAGTGGGGACGTAAAACACACACAGGTAGATAGATAGATAGATAAGTCGATAGATAGATAGATAGATAGATAGATAGATAGATAGATAGATAGATAGATAGATAGCGTTAGTCTAAGCCAAATACAAAGGAAGGAGTGAAAAAATAAAGAGAATTTTTTAGTTGCGCATGAGGACTTCGCACAAAACCTGAGGCTTGTTTCTTGTATTTTAATGTTTTTATAAAACATGGTGTAGGATTAATGTCCACCTCACAAATACGTTCATTCATTTTATTTGGGGGTTTTGTTACTTTTTATTTGGGGTTGAAGAGGGAGCGGGGGTGGTTTTGGGCTTTGTTTTTTTAGTTTTTCCACGTATAACAAAAAAGTGTGACTCATCTTAGATCATATCGTAATTCCCGCGAGATCAGTTCCCTCGACTTAATGCGCTAAAAATAAAACCTACTCAGTTAATTTCAAACCAAATAACTGTCCAGGGGTATGCTCAGCTCGACTATTTTGTTTTCTTTTTGTCTTCCCCAGAGTTCGTGCAGATGATGAGTCAAAAGTAAACGTGTGATAATTTTTAATAAAACATCGTGTACATAAAGCCTTCTACCAGCGCCCTATACATTGGACATTCCTGCACTTCATCACCTGCGGGAGGCCGAGGAAGAGAAGATTCCTTCAACGGCAAACACGACGATGTCGTCATAGTGTGCAGTATCTATTCGGAGACGTCTCCGATATAGACCAATCAAAATCAATGCTTTGTGCCTCTAGACCAAGCAAAAAAAATCGGAGGGGGGGTGGGGTGGAGTTACAGAGGGTATGCCCCCCTGTTTTAACCCAAAATGTGATATTTTGCAGTTAAGTTTAAAATTTTCATGAAAATAATTGATTTGCGAAAGCTTGAGGGGTTATATGTGTGATCTATAGCAAATAATACGCCTTTTGACCTCCCAAAGCAGTGCATCTGTGTGCGGGAGTGTGTTTCCGAATAGTTCCTGGGTGCTCGCCGAAGATGTCTCCGAATATCTTCTGCCTCATAGTGTGACTTGTTGCTTCAGTCTCGGTTTATCTTGACTTGGACAGGAGTGTCGAAGCTCTTTTAGTTTCACTGTATTTCCTCATACGTGTTTCTTCATAGTATTCTAGATCACACACGCATCATGGTTATACCAAAGAAAGACGGGAAGAATCGCCATTTTCCCCATTGATTTGCCTCTTGTCTGTACGTCTTGATATCTGTGTGTCTATCTTTCTGTTCTCTCTATCTCTCTCCCCACTCTCCTCTCCTCCCGCTCTCTCTCTCTCTCGCTCTCTCGCTCTCTCTCTCTCTCTCTTTCTCTCTCTCTCTCTCTCTCTCTCTCTCTCTC
>NW_004797490.1:802412-807523 GCF_000002075.1 Aplysia californica | reverse complement strand
AGTTGTTGTTGTTGTTGGTGGTGGTGGTGGTCATGGTCGTTGTAGGTAATGTCCGATTCTTTCCCACCTAGAATTTATTCTTTAATGGAACGGGGGGGAGTGGGGGGGGGGATATTTGCTCAACGTTGATGTCGCATACTGTGGTAAGCATAGGGCTGCTTCACATCGACACAAAAAGAATCGGGAAACTATCAAAGCCGCGCACTAACAGAGCCGCACACTTTTTGACGATATCGATACAATTTAGATTGCCGAGTCCATCCAACGTTTATAGTCCCCTTGACAAAATTACACTGTACAGCCCTCATCCAAATATATTTGTCTGCTGATTTCCAGACCATTTCTAAGCTGAAACCTAAAACGCAAACCATGCCAAACAGAAAGGCACTTTAAAGATGGCCCTTGTCCTGTAGATATGTTTTTGTACCTGATGGATGGATGGACAGATGGAAGGACAGAGGAGGAGATGGATTTACAGATGGACAGAGGAGAGGGTGGATGGACAAATGGGTGGACGAAGGGAGGAGGGGATGGATGAACACATGGATGGACAAATGCATGGACAGAGAGACAAAATCTAATTGATATCTGGTAAAACGCTGAAGGTACTTAAATTGTTGGATGGTACTCTTTTGGTAATTGACAATCTAATAATATCGATATCATTTTTAAAAAGTGCGCGGCTCTGATAGTGCGCGGCTTTGATGCTCTCTCAAAGAATCAACTCCTGGTTTAAGACACTATATCACCATGTAACGATCTAATGTAGGCGAAAGCATGACGATCGGAAACAACACAAAATAACAGAGAAGTGTATATTGTACAAATTACCAGCGGAGATTTCTAGCCTGAAGCACACCGCAATTGTCATAATATCCCAAACGTTCATTTTAGAGAGAAAACGACCTTTTGGAGAAAATCTTTGATTCCTTTCGCGTTGGACCATGAAGTTATGATAATAATATACTTGCAATAGTCTCCATTTGACTGTCTAGACCGCAATTTTATTTTCGATTGTCGCGATACTTGTTCTTGGGACTTACGGACTTATCCTGACTTAGTTACCAAGACAAGAATGTGTGTACAATTAACCGCACAGTCCAGAATTTTTTATCAACATTCGAGCAGTCAAGTACTCATTACAATTTCTTTCATGGTCTGACCCTTATCTGGGGAAAAGCTCACAACATGTACGAAGGGTTTGTATTTCGTTTGTCCTCACTACAATTACTCACGATTCACATCTGAAAATAATACTGTAAATCAGCTAAACAGTTAAATTCATTAATAAACAGAGGGAGAGAAATTGTTGTTAAGTTGGGGCCAGATGGGTACTTTTTAGTGCAGGAAAGAACCATTGAAACATTTGAAAACGACACTTTGAAAAGAAATTACTGTAATCTGTCTCTTTATTTTTCCAAATGGGTGGTCTTTGCGTATTACTTTTCACATACCGGAAAAGCACAGGCCATAGTTCTGGCTCATAAAGGACATGGGCTGATTGCCCTTACCAACACAGTGCCAATTGCTTGGATATGTATTCGTTTGCTTTCTTTTGTGTTTGTTTGAATTATTCTTTTTGTGTTCGTGTATTGAACGAGTATTGTTTTTGCTGTCGTCGTCGTGGTTGTTGTTGTTGTTTTGTGTGAACTTTGAGGGTTTGAACCACGATCCCAGACACCTTAGCACAGGTTACTACAATAACCTATTTAAAACAGCATGGCTTCTCATAGAGAAAACATTATTGAAGAACATAGCGTAACATTCTTTTTGTCGCTATCTCAAATTGTGTGCTTCTCTTTTTGAAAAGCTTTCTTCTAGAGTTAGTTTTAAACCTTAGAGCGGATATAATTTTGTTTGTTCTTTTCCAGACGACTCTATTAAGTCGTTGCACTGAATTATTTTGTCATTTTAAACTGCTGCTCCTCTTCCACTCCTCCATTTTTTCCATTCCGCTGTACTTTCCACATGGCTTATTACCATTTCTCCGAGAAATGTTTTGGCAGTCGGTCCTTATAGAAATGGAAAATGGGACAGATAATAATAATTCTCTCCCCAAAATAAGCCCAAAAGTTGTGTGGCTCAGATTGTCACTAACTTGACCAGGACACAAAAGTTTGATGTACGTATCGTGAAAGAAGAGGTTTCTTCAACATGACTGTGATCTAACATTCTTCTCATACTGTTTTCTTAAATTTTGGAATGGAAATGCGTGTACATCGGTGGAAAATCATCAATATCGAGTTTTAAAGAAGGGCAGCGCATCTAGCTAAGAACTTCGAAATAAAATTCAATTTAAAAAATAAACAATTACGAGTCAACACCCCAAAGACAATGTGCAGTTTTAAAAGGCAAGTCGCGCCGAGCGAAAACCCTCTGTCCTTTTCTTCCATTTAATAACACCCATCAAGGCACAAAAAATTCCAAAGGAGACAACCCTTGAAATATTAACTACTTCGTAGAGGGAAGAGTGGTAGTGATCTCCCTTGTTCCTTTAATGGTTGAAATAGCACTGATCTCTCTTTTTGAGGATTGTCGGGAGGCGAGCGGGTTTTCTTTTGTGAAGGTAGGGGGGAAGAGGGGGGGGGGGTCGATTATGCCATTAATGTGTGTACAGGCATTCTGAGGAGGCGGTTTTCCGTCTTCCTTTGCGGAGGGAGAAATGTAGGTATTTCACGTAAAGCAAAAAATATGGGTGTTTTACATAGAGCAAAGAAGAGGGTAGTTTACATAAGGCGAAAATTTGGGCAGTTTACTTTGAAGCAAAAATAACAACGTCCGTTTCTAGAAAGCGTCGTTGGAGGAGTGATTTGGAATGGGGGGTTTTCTTCGTCAAAATCAAGCATTTTCCCCAACAACACTTCGGAGCACCATTTCTCAGATAAAGTATTGAATAAAATTATATAGTTGGTTTGCCTTACCTAAAATCAGAACCATGCTCGTAGTAACGGATGTAAATTTATATAAAATTGAATTCGCGAAACAATTTGAAGCCGACTTGACTCAAAGGTAAGCCTTATATTGGCACTCAGGTGGCTGGTATCAGTATTACTACGAGGCATTGCTTGTTCGTGGTGACATTCGTGTTAGATCTTGTCGTAGGTCGGCACACAAACGCCGAACTTCTCTTGAAGCCAGTCAGTCATGCTTTAGCTGCCTAATTATAATAATATTAGGTATACCAATTAATTTTGTGTGCGTAGTACGTAAAGGCTAGGATTTTGGCTGTATGTGTTTGTGTGTGTGTGTGTGTGTGTGTGTGTGTGTGTCTGTGTGTGTGTGTGCGTGTGTTTGTGTGTGTGTGTTTGTGTGTGTGTGTGTGCGTCTGTGTGTGTTGGATGCAGGGAGGGAGAGAGAGAGAGAGAAAGAGAGAGAGAGAGAGGGGGGGGGTGAGAAAGAGGGGGGGGGGCGAGAGGGAGATAGAGACAGACAGACAGACAGACAGACAGACAGACAGACAGACAGACAGACAGACAGACAGACAGACAGACAGACAGACAGACAGACAGACAGACAGACAGACAGACAGACAGAGAATGTGAGAGAAAGAGGGGGTGAAGGGACGTGACGGATTTAACAAAATGAAGAGAGTAGTTGAACATATCCGCCAATCTCTTACGTGGCCCAGTCCCTAGAGGTCCCTCTACCTTGGCCCCCTTGGCTAACAAACTACACGCTTCACGGCTCCTGACTTGCCGGTCTGTGCTCCCTTAATCCACTGCAATGCGACAAACTGCGTAGCCCAGAGATCTTGCCCCAACCGAAGAGCCACACAAACATAAGCTATGACAGAACCACTCGACCGTGTCGGTCTCGTTGTTTGGTACATTGCCTTTCTCCCACTGTGTACAACACGCTGAAAGAATCAAAACGTAAAAGGGAGATGGGGGCTGTATTTATTTATACACATGGTGTTCCAAAAGTCGCACGCAATCCTGAAACACACTTATTGTTGCAGATGCTCAAATTGAGCACCATTTTCATTAACAAAACTCTCTACTACCAGCAAAAAAAGCTGTTTTTAAGTTTCCTTAGGGTATCTGGATGGATGTTGTTGCACTCAGTTATGAGTGCATGTCGCTATTCGTCAAGATCAGAGCGTGGACAGAGAGCGCGACTTTATGTATTATGTAGGTGTAACTTAACACCCCCTCAGAAAACTCCTCCTATTTCTTATTGCTGCAATTTATGCTAGTCATACTTCGGTCAAGTTACTATTATTCTTTCAGCTGGGTGGAAACTATGGTTTACAGTCTACATTTCATCGCAAAACGTGTTTATTGTCGTACCAACTTGCTTAGGAAGAACCAGATACATCAGCATTTGCATAAGTATTCTACACAGAGAATTTAAAACTATCGAGATATGACAGTATCTCGTTTCCACTCCAACGGAAGATTTCTCTGTAATTTATAGTTTGACTGCGAATAGAAATCCATAACTCTCAACGCTCGCCTCCAGAGTTCGGGGAGATTTCAACCTCAGGCACCTTAGAACCCCAGCTGACCAACTTATTTTAATGACCTTTAACGACTGAATCCCCAAAGAAGGATAATATGCAAGTGGAAAGCTGCCAAGTCCATTCTGATATCATTATTGATTCTAGTCTTTTCCAGGGTGTTTATATTTTCAACACATGTGCCAACCATTTGCTAAGAGAAGCAATTGCAAAGAGCGGGAAAAGTAGAACAAGTACTGCTCTAAAACATGCATCGGTCTTTGAGTTAGGGCTAGGGCTGCAGGTGGTTGGCGGCTGCTCTGGTGTGGTTTGCTTCTTTTTTCCTATCAAAAGATCTATCGTCCTCATCTCTCCTCCTTTTATTGTGTGTCTTGCAAACACCTCTAATGTTCGACACCTATATGTGACTTAATTGAGTTGCAAGTGCCGTAAAACGCTTACTAATACACAACGACGATAGACCTCAGTACTCTTTGCTTCAGACTACGGATATATATTAAGAATAAAGGGTATATCTTCAATCTCAGTGTTGCCTGTTACAATTTTCCCTCTCACTCCCTCTCTCTCTCTCCCTCTCTCTCTCTCTCTCTCTCTCTCTCTCTCTCTCTCTCTTTCAGTAGGTCTGTCTGTCTGTCTGTTTGACTCTCCCCCC
>NW_004797490.1:798657-799793 GCF_000002075.1 Aplysia californica | reverse complement strand
AAAGCCGGAGCAAATTCTTTTTGATCTGGTTTGGGTGTCCTCGGAACCACATCGACTTTTAATAATCAATCATGGTAAGTAGATAGAAATAGAATATTCAAAGTTCAAAGCACAACAAAGTAATGAGTGATTTTTGCTGATGTTTTCACCTTCTTCTACGATAGTTTCTTAGAAGTTGGTAATCCAGATACCCCCAAACCCCCACCCCTAAAAAAAACAACCCAAAAAACTTAACAGAGAGAGAGAAGGGAGACTGAGAGACAGAGAGACAGACAGAAAAACAGACAGTCAGACAGACAGAGAAAAAAAAGAAAGAGAAAAAAAAAAAAACGAAAAACAAACCCATACACAACAAAGGAGACAAAAGAACCGCCTTATTCTCATAATTCCTCGTCTATAGCAACCGGCGTACACGTTGGTAGGAGTATGCAAAACGTTAGACCTCCTCCCCCCTCGCCCGCCAAAAAAAACCCGCAGAGTGTACGTGTCTGTGTGTGTATAATAATAATATAGTCTAGTGTATAGCTTGAAGTGAATCCGCATGCGGGGTCGATCACGATCTTATGACGCCGTGACATGGTAAGAAATCCTCCGCATTGCGACAGACCCGAGCCGTGAAGTGTGCTTACTTACCTCTCAAGGGGAGAGGCCCGCCCGGTGCTCCAACGGATAGCTTTACTTTACCTCTCTTTTTTCCCCGCGCTCCGGCGATTTGATTTGTCGGTCTTCTCCGCGCCAAACGCTGGGCACATACCAAAAGGAAGCCCAGTGAGTTGTGACTGGGAACTGTGATCGAACCAAAGTTGAGAAGAAAAAACCGACAAAGCATAAATCCTTACTCGGGTGTCAAGAGTTTATAATACCCATACCTTTAGCAACTGCATTTTTAAAGTAATACTACATTTTTTTAGTAATACTTTCTTAAATTCACGGCACATTCAGGGGAATTAATAAACAATTTTCTCTGTTATCAGGCCCATTTAGTATTGATTATATACTAATTTCCGAGAAGCCGCCAGAACAAATTTTCTTTTTTAATGTCATGACTGAAACCTCTATCATTTGTATTTGAACATGCATTCTTGGTAGTAAAATTAACTTGTGCTGATGTACAAAGCAAAAATAGCACTGACGAC
>NW_004797490.1:783606-797643 GCF_000002075.1 Aplysia californica | reverse complement strand
TATCTATCTATCTATCTATCTATCTATCTATCTATCTATCTATCTATCTATCTATTTATTTCAGAAAGGATGAGCTTGGTGTATGCAAGAATACTATACTAAAACAAATCAGAATAACAATCAGATATCAAAACAGTTCTTTCAGCGCCCCTCCTTTCTCCAGGACCACTGCACCAAGTTTTCCAGACCTTTCAATATTCATGCTCAGCGGATTCAACTGCAGCAATGTGCTGTCCTATTTATTGATTTTAACCTGACCCAATAAAATCCTATACACAAGTTCTTACAGGACCCCTCCCCCCCCCTCCCACCCCCACCCTTTCCACATGGCCCTTTGCACATGTTTTTCTCCTCTACTTGCTCCTTTCCCCTTCCCGTGGTTGTTGGTTTGTGTCGCCAACACTGTCATTTTCTCCAGCCGAACTCTTTTATGCGAATTATTTTATCGTTCATTTATACAGCAACTACCAAGCGCAACAGGTTTTCATTCTCTGGGTTTAGGAAAGCCGGAGCAAATTCTTTTTGATCTGGTTTGGGTGTCCTCGGAACCACATCGACTTTTAATAATCAATCATGGTAAGTAGATAGAAATAGAATCTTCAAAGTTCAAGGCACAACAAAGTAATGAGTGATTTTTGCTGATGTTTTCACCTTCTTCTACGATAGTTTCTTATGATTCTGCTTTTTCACACACACACACACACAGAAAAAAGAAATCTGTCTTCAATTTTCTGTATTTTCCAATCGAACAGTACTGACTAATAGTTTCATGAGATACGAATAACTTAATGTACTTTATAAATAAGAAGAACTCTCGTTTTGTTTCTCCCGTGTGAAAAAGAAGAAGGAAGACAAAGACCAAAGTACGAGTGGGGATAACATGCGTGCAGCGCACAGGTGCTCATTGGTGATATTACTCAGCCGTAGGATAGGTTGTACCCCCACATCATTATGTAGCAAGTGGAATTGTTAAGATGTGTTTTGAAACCTATCAAAAACAAAATAAATCGATATGTGTCACGACGTGGTGGGATCCAGTGCTCTTCCATTTTTGGGCATGTGGAGTTATTGGTATCATCTGAAAACTTGTTCAATTGTTTTGGTATCGGCGAAATAAAATGCCCATCTATCTTGAATAGAAGTCAAGATATTTGAGATTGAAGAAAGTGGGGTCGCTTGGTTTCAAAGGTAGACTTGGCGAGAAAATGGCCGCCAAAGTTTGGTTATTTCCACAGCTTGATTGTCCGTGGAAACAGAAATTTTGCATTTTCTGTGCCTTTCATAAACGTTTTTCACAAAAATCCACCCCAAAAATGTGTTCTTAATTGGACAACATTGGTGTTAAGCCAAAAAATAACAATTCCATTTTTAAAATTCCAAACTGACTGGAAAATGCCTTTTTCTTCAATTTCTTTATTTTGACGAGCACCTGATTTCGCCATGATGCCTCACATATTGTTGTGACCCAACACGTTCGGGACAGACACCGCTAGGAGAGAAAGCTTACCGGTGTCTCTGGTGTAATTGTACGGTTCTCCCCAGCCGCATTTAATGAACGGTGTAGGTTCGATTCCCGGGTTCGAAAGTCTGTTTGATTGGAAATCTCTGTATTATTATTAGTAGTATTAGTATTAGTATTAGTATTAGTATTATTATTAATATTATTATTATTATTATTATTATTATTATTATTATTATTATTATTAATATTATTATTATTATTATTATTATTATTATTATTATTATTATTATTATTATTATTATTATTACTGTATCCCATTCATTATAAGCAGCTCGCGTCCCAAATAATATAAATTGAGGTGTTTTTTTTAAAGACGTAGAACTGTTTCAGTCAGTAGTAATCACTAATGGGAGGTTTTTCGGGAAGATGGCGGAGAATTAATATTTTACTTGTGCTTTTACGTTCGTCTCTCACGCTTTTGGTCGGTATTTTTGCTCAGTGCCTTTCCTGAGCAGAACCGATGACATCCCAACGGTGAGCAATTTCTCCTGTTATGGACACCGACATTCTATCTTGTGGCTTGTGAGCGTTCATCTAGAGAACTTTGTACTGTGAGCTTTTGTCAAAACGAATGTGACCTTTATAACTTGAGCCATCTATACTATGGTATTGTCACATCGGTTCACACTGCTCATTTAGGAGACGGGCTGCTCATCGGCCCTTGCTGTCAGAGTTGGCTGAGAGTTAAGGGTGGGGGGGGGGGGGGGGTCAGCTTCCCTTCAGAAATGGGTGGTCACTGGGGTGTGTCCTTGAGCAAGGCACGACACCCTAGCTCAAAATGCAGGGCGCTGCGCAGGGGCGACCGACAGTGGCATGGTTGTAAATTGTTCTGTATTCGTGTAATATTGTGTATTTATGTAAGTATTTATGCATGTATTTATGTTTTTACATATTTATATTTATGTATTTATTGTTGTATAATATGTATGTTTGCGATGTAAACCAAACTGCCCTTCTGGGACAAATAAAAGTGTAATTTATTATTTTAATTTTTTTTTTAAATATTGAGATATCAAGTAAATAAAAATACCCACTCGGGAATCAAGCTTGTATAATTTGTGTGTAAGGCTAAGCCATAACACCAGAAACGTCAGTATCAGTACAGTGGATAGACTACCGGACTCGTCATTTTGAGATTGCGGGTTCGGGGGCTCGAGCCTTAGCTCGGTCCGACGTTGTGTCCTTGGGAAAGTCACTTTACACGAATTTTCCACTTTGCTTGGTACTTTCGAAGAAGGATGTTAAACTCGGAGGCCCCACCTCTCAAATAACCTAACAGTGTTGATAGGGGGCGTTAAACCTATACCATTTTCAGTATCAGTGTCTTGCCAGCGGACGTCTTTTGTTCTGGTACTTATGTATCTCACTACCCCCCCCCCCCCACTCCCCCACTCCTCCTTCTGCACCCTTCACTCTCTCCTTCACAACTCTCTTCACGTCTAGGAAAGCAGAATAAACATTGGGGTGGGTGGGGGGGGGGAGGCTTAAAGAGTTGGGGTTTGTTTATTCTGTGACGGAAGGTGTAGGACTTACGCGAAGAAGAGTAATAGCAATTACCTACAGCATATTTTATACACTTTGTAACTATTATTATCCCCAACAGACCCTAGAACAGACAGGAACATTCTCGGCCTCCCAGGAAACATACAAGACGGATTGGAAAGCGTGTAGAATAAAGGGTTTGGTTGATCATCAGGGCGCCTCCGTACTTAGTTCAATCTTCTTCTTCTATCGTCTTTACCTCCTTTAGTCATTTCCTCATTCACTGAATCCTACATTACTCCAATCGTCCATTCAATTTTTGCAATTACAGCAACGAGATATGTCGAGTTAATTACAGTTGCCTTCGAATATATGAGCCTTTGTGTTCACATTATTTTGATTTGCAGATTCATGTTGTCACTTGATTTTCTCTTCTTCAGGCTGACCAGCTAACTGAAGAACAGATTGCAGGTAAGTTTATACCAATATGTGGTCAATTACTTCACCTAATGTGAGGTTCGTGAAGTGTTTAAAAAGAGCTATCAAACGTATTCTATATCGTTATTCTCAAAATGTATTCATTACCATCATTATCAGCATCATCATCAACATGAAAAAAGTGAAATCCTCAAAATAATTTATTTCTGGGTTAATGTTCTCTTACGTTTTCTGAATAATATTATAACAATAATAACAACGTTAACAAATTTTATTGACAAACTGACCAATATTCGGCATCAGGTAAGCACAAAGAACCAAAAAAATGTATAATGACTGACTATTTCAGTTCAAGGCCGACCAATCACTTTCTAGGATAGCGTTAGCGTATTATACTGCGGTCAAAAATTCGTGGCGCAACGTATTACTTATCGTCAAATATTTTCTCAACTAACAAACATTATAATATGTTCTCCAACTTTTGCCCAATTACTTGTCTTAACTGATCAATATTTTTGTAAACAAGACCTGCTAGTTGTATTCTAGAATATTCCTTAAATAAATATTAATAAAAAATCCAAGTGGGTGGTTTCTGCAGATTTTGAAAGGTTCACTGCTGGGGCAATGTCACTTTTAAGAGCAAGTCTGTCATTTTTTTTTCTAATCTCGACACTATGCTTATTGAACGCATGTTTTGAGAACCTTTAGTGCATAAGCTTTGCTCACTACAAAATAAGTTTCTTGTTACAAGTTTTGCCAATAAAAAGTGGCATTGGTGAGGTGTGACGTTGGCCATATAGCCTACGTTAACAAAATGTGTGCGAGAAGCGGGAAACGCTATGAGCAATCCCATTTTCCGCGCGGGGGAGATTTATAGTATTTTATATTAATTTTTAACGAAAAGTTTTATAATCTAGCCTCCATTGCTGTGGAAAAATAAAATAAAAGTAAGACAAATTGTTACAAGCTGCTGTGCAAGTATGGGTGATATTGATTCACCCGTTAAAGAGATATTTGAGGATAAGTTGCGTCACGATTTTTTTACCCTACTATAATAGTATCGAAAGGTATCATAATATCACCAGAGGAGCAATCCCTCTGTTGCACATAGCACAATACGAGCGTATTTGCTTCGAGGTATCCATTCTGAAATAGTGGCGTCTGAATTGACCGGTAAGACGAGACTCGCCAAATAAAGTAAGTTTGACTTTTGGCTATGTCGAGTAGGACACTGTGTCCTTAGAATACTGTACACTATAATTTTCCTCTCTTTACCTTGTTGATAATAAATCATCGGAGTCTCTCAGCAGGACACTACTCAGTGTGGATTGGTACACATGTTTGGCATAACAGGCTGGCCCGAGGCGTTGTTGCAAAGTGGTGTGACTGTACAAGGACATAGTATGCGACTGTACGAAGCTCTTGCGCTCTTTAAACTTTAACAGCACCACTTCCAAACAACTGCGTTTATTGACATTGCAATTATCCCATAGCATACGGACAGTATGAAAAGGAAACTTATTACAGAGAGCTTTTCTTCACGTTACTGCAATTTATTCAACTGATATTTTTTTTCTTTAGTCTTTGTCGCCAAACCAACATCTGAGCTTAACACCCATACATAAAATGTATTGTTTCATAGGCATGGTATGAACAACGTTCTCAAGCAAAGAAGTTATTCTTCAACCATAAAACAATACCCACTTTACGTGAATGGAATTCTGATTTTGTTCCCAGAGTTCAAAGAGGCGTTCAGCCTGTTCGACAAAGATGGTGACGGCACCATCACCACCAAAGAGCTGGGCACAGTCATGAGATCCCTGGGACAGAACCCCACAGAGGCCGAGCTACAGGACATGATCAACGAGGTGGACGCTGACGGTGAGCTTTTTTCTGACGTTTTATCACTTCAAATACACACGCCGTATTTCAAACAGATACATTTCAACCTCCACCCTCTCCCTCCCAACTCCCCTCCAATCCTCCAAACCCAGCAACCACCCGACCCCTACCCCGCGTTCCCTTCGAGTCGAGATCCTGTCGGCATTCAACAGCTTCCCCTTGAATAAGGAGTTCATCAGATCTTTGACTTGTCTTTCAAGTATCATTACCATCGTCATCACACGGTGCCAGATCTGAAACATAATTATATCGCGTGATCATGGTTCTCCATTCATTTCCCGGCTGTTCTCAAAAGGTATGTATAACCCTGATGTTTCCTTGTCGCCAATTTGTTCAGGTTTTCCAAAAACGTTTCTCATGGTCTACGCCTGCCTCGTTTGCCTACTTTTTTTTCAAATGAGCGCAAGATGTTCAAAGTCTTTATGTCGAGTCAAGTGTTCAAGAAACTACATTTTTCGCCATAAAATTTTCAAAAGCCTACTAAGAAACCACATTTCTGAAGCTTCAATTTCATTGTCTTTGGTAATTGTCCATCATTCACAGCCGTATAGAGTGGCGTCGGTAGCCTAGTGGTTAGGCTACCGGACTCGTAATCGTGAGATTGCGGGTTTGAGGGTTCGAGCCTCAGCTCGGTCCGACGTTGTGTCCTTGGGAAAGACACTTTACACGAATTTCCCATTTGGCTCGGTCCTTTCGGAAACGGACGTTAAACTAGGAGGCCCCGCCTCTTAAATAATCTAATAGTGTTGAGAGGGAAGTTAAACCCACACCATTTCACCATTTTCCAGATCTGTATAGCAGTGATGACCACAAACAAGTTATCTGAACAATATTTTTGATTGACCAGCTTTATCTGTGACACACATTTTCAGGCAACGGCACCATCGACTTCCCCGAGTTCCTCACTATGATGGCCAGAAAAATGAAAGAAACAGACTCAGAAGAGGAGATCAGAGAAGCCTTCCGAGTCTTCGACAAGGACGGTAACGGTTTCATTTCTGCCGCCGAGTTGCGTCACGTGATGACGAATCTGGGTGAGAAGTTGACGGACGAGGAAGTGGATGAGATGATCCGGGAGGCGGATGTCGACGGAGACGGACAGGTCAACTATGACGGTAAGTTGAGATATTATAGGAAATGAATAGAATGAATAATTTCTGGTGACAAAAGGTGTTTTTAAAAATTCTGTATAGGCTTCACCCTTCCATCTCTCTCTCTCTCTCTCTCTCTCTCTCTCAAACATGGATCACTCATCTGGGTTTATTATGCATTACTAACAAGAAAATACGACTGCCACAAACAAAGTTACAAGATATCTTGGAGATACCCCTAATTTCGAGCAAATCACACGCTGATTGAAATTGACGCCAGAGCTCTTCTGCACTGGGTGATAAACCGTTTACACTGCTCGGGAGAACTCTTTCGCTCTCTCTCTCTCTCTCTCTCTCTCTCTCTCTCTCTCTCTCTCTCTCTCTCTATCTATCTATCTATCTATCTATCTATATATCTATCTATCTTCGAAGATTATGTTTGTTGCAGATATTCATTCCGTATTCCTGTGCAAATAATGTGCGGGTTGATTTGGGAGATTTTGTTTGCTGATACGTCTAAACTGAAAAGGCACGTTGTACACGGGTGAACTGCATTATCATCTTTTCATTGTGCAAGAGCATTTAATTTTTTGAAAAAATGTGTGTGTGTGAGTGTGTGAGTGTGTGTGTGTGTGTGTGTGTGTGTGTGTGTGTGTGTGTGTGTGTGTGTGTATGTGTGTGTGTGTGTATGTGCGATATATCATCATCATCATCATTATCATCATCATCATCCAGTGCCAGATCTGCGACAGACATTGGCGATCATGTTTCTCCATTCATTCCTTTGCTCGGATGCTCTAGAAAAAGCTACGTTTCCCTGATCTTTCCTTGGTACCCATTTGTTTACGTTCCCCAAGTAGATTTTTGGGGGCCTACCCCTGCCTCGTTTGCCTTCAATTTTGCCAGTGAGAGCTTAGATGTTCAAGACACTTATGTCTATTCAGGAGTCCCAAAAACTGCATTTGTTGTTTCCTGATTGTTTTTAACATTGAGAGTCCCACGTTGGCTTCATCAAGCACTACCTCATTTGATTTCTTTTCCTTCCACGATACTCTTAGCATTCTCCTAAGAAACCACATTTCTGTGTGCGATATACACATGTCTATAAAATATTTATCTATACTAGTGTTTACTGATATATTTATAATATTACATCTTTGTACTTCAGAGTTCGTCAAGATGATGACGTCATGATGGCCATTCACCGTAATGAGCCCAAAGCTTCTATCACCTGAAGGCATTCTCAGATGTTCCTCGTTACTGTTTTCTTCCATGAAGACTTATTTGGTTTGAATTGTAATCGTTAAAGCTACGTTTACGAGGAATCCATAACTGTTGGACTAAAAGAATGGTTTAATAGAATGGCCAAGAGCATGTAGGTTATACACATATTATTATTACAGACATAGATCGTTTTACGCCTATCAGCCTTTTAAAAACATGCATGCATTTGTACATAATTAACGCGTAAAGAGAGGGGTTTTTGTTTTTTGTTTGGTTTGTTTTTTTTCTCCAAAATTAGTGTTAAGCACCAGGACAATTATGGGCAACGTGGAACAACTGGTTTACTTTCATTCTTTAGAATCCATTAATTATGTTATATTAATGCCTATCTATGAATTAAACAAGTTGTAAAAAACATTTATTTTACTCACAACGTGTTATCTGAGTGTTCTTTTATCTTTTTATTTTTGTTTTTGCATTTGCTTCTTTTGTTGTGTTTTCTCTATTGCGTAAAAAGTAAAAGAAAAAGCGGCTCGTTCTGCTCCTCGACTTTTCACGGAACAGAGTGTAAATGTTCTTTTAAAAAAGGGATAGAACAATTCTACTGATTTTCATGATTATGGTACCGTTCGATTTTGAACTCGAATTCCTTTTGAAATAGGCTAACACTCAGCAATCTCGAACTCACCAACACATTTCGTGTTTTTTTACGGCCATGTCACCTTTTCTTCAAGACTTGCTAAAAGCATTCTACAAGGCACCCTGCAGGGAGGACGAAAGACAGGCAGATAGAAGAAGAGACGGGAGGATAACATCCGAGAATGGACAGCCATGGAGCTGCGGGACACACTGAGGAAAGTAGAGAGCCGAGAGGAGTGGAGGAGATTTGTTGTCTTCTGTCAGAGGCGACCCAACGGATGACAAATCTACGCGAGCAGAAGAAGTCAGACACTGGCATATCTTTTGCGATTTTTGCTCAGGAAATTAATTGCCGTTCTATCTGAAAGCATTTTTGTACATGTATTTAGATTTTCTGTACAAACGTTAACTTCAGGTGAAATGAAAGGCATAAGAGACAAGATTGTACGTCAAACGATGGTATCATACAGATCGTCGCCTGTGGCCAAACGATTTAATTTTTTGCTGCTTCATGCAGGGGCGAAGCGTCTATATAATCAAATAATCACTGCTTCCCTTTCTAATTTTGAAACATTGTCGCTGTCAAATTCATCCTTAAACGTAAACCTCATAAATTAAATGTAAAAAGACGTCCGTAACCAACAACGAACAGTATGCCTAACATTCAAAACGGTTTCACGGCCACAGAAATAGCCTCCTCACCCCTCTCGGGCCACTCCATAAGCAGTCGCAAGCTTTGATTAAGTAAGCTTAAAGTGAGGCTGGAATAGAGTTGAAGGGAACATGTGCATGGCAGTCAAAGCTGTTTCATTGCCACATATACCGTGTTCACCCCTTTGGGGCCACAGTTAAAATCAATCACAAGCCCTGATTAAGTAAGCTAACTAACACTGGTCGAGTCTACCTCACAAATGTGAGGGGAACTAACTCTTAATAATCTCTTGACTGCTGCTTGAGCTTGTTTTTTTTCCTCGACTTTTTACCGTCCTATAATCAGATCGTGACCTCGATTATGACACCAGCTCCTGGCCGCGAAAGGCTAACAAAAACAGCCAAATGTGAAATTTAAAAAATAATAATTGTCATGTTCTACCAAAGAGTTAGACTCACTGGTAGATCTATAACATATAGATCTAGTACTGACATCTCTGCTTATTTGCTTTGTGTTTATGTATTCACATCTAAAGTTAAGTTTAATTTTAGTGGGAACTGATATTTAATAAGATACTTTCCCGATTATTTTGGCGGTTGAACATACAATATGAATTCCGGATTTGTTTTCATTCACAACTCAGAGTCGCCGCCTCGAGTAAGATTCTTGTGTGATATCTACAGGCCATATCTGGTCCCATTTCACTTTGATTACCCTGTCAAACAAGTCAGCCTTCGCCCCTGGCTTCATGCAAATGAAATCTGTTCGAATCCTGCAGGGGAAGTGTATTCCCTGTCTCTCAGATGTAATACTTTCAACTATGGGGGATGGGGGTCTTTACAGGCCAGGATCGAGACATGCCACCTCGATGGCACTATCATTCTGTTTCCCTGGAAGCCGATAATATAATATGGTGAGTATTCTAGGCCAGGCTGGGGGTAATATTTGCACTGTAAGGCGCGCAGAGCTTGTTGTTGATGTGCTATATAAATAACATTATCTTTCATTATCAAACGCCCTAAACTGTCTTGATGGGGATGTAAAACGTTTACATCCAAAACGCATGTCTTACTTACTTACTCTCTTCCTATACCGCCAGGCACATAAGGTGGAGAGCAGTCGGCACCACGATTGCCTGTCCCTGGTCAACTCCTCCAATCTTGGCACATCTAAGCCCTTGGTGATTGCCTCATCCCTAACTGAGCCTCTGTAACTTTCAGTTGGTCTACCTCTTTTTTCTGTTTCCACTTGGTCTCCAATACCATATCTGGTAGGGCAATCTTGTCTTCGGCGTTCTTAGAACATGTCATAAATATTTCCATCTTCCCTTTTTTATTTTTTCTAGTCGTGTTGATATCTCCAATTCCAGTTCTTTCCAACACTCCATTCATCATCATCATCATCATCATCATCATCATTGTCTTTCTCACCCTGCACCAGGATATAGGCCACGGACAAACACCTTCCCCCTTTCTCTATCCTGGGCTAGCTTCTTGATGTTATTCCATGTCACTCATTATTTGTTATGAATTATTTTTATTTATGCACATGTCTGCCTGGAATCAAATGTGTGTGCATTAGAAGCTAACTATCTCTAGACATTTTTACTAGCTTTCTCATCATTTTCATCTATCAAGTGCTGCTGCTACAACTTCTACTGCTGTGGTTTTACACTCATATTTGGAACCATGGTCTAATGGGTTTGGGTTCCTCGAAAAAGGTAATGGAGTAACACTTTCAACATAAGATAATACCTCAGCTTGCACAACACCAACACAGTCAAACTCAAAGAAAAAAAATGAAATGAAAGGGATTTCCTGAAAAGCAAACCAAATAGACACAATGTGACAGTGTGCGTATGTGTGTGTTTAAGTGCGTATGTTTTTGTGTACGTGCGTGCGTTTGTGTATGTGTGTGTATGTATGTGTACGTGTATGTATGTGTGTGTATGTACGTGGTGAAGCACCGAACCAATGTGCAAGGATCTGGGCAACAAAGAAGTATCTTACCTTATCTTAACCAGGAAAGTGACTCAAAAGATGACAACCAGCTCAGACTCGGAAACAGTTACCGTAAAGTTCTTATTCAAATCACACCTTTCTCCCTTCAACTCAGTTATTTGCGAGAGATTTGATTGTTTATTAAGGAGACCTTGAGACATTAAAACACTGTCGATCACGTCTTTCTTCAAGTTTGTCATGACAAATTTTAGCCATTTGTACCTAAGTTGACTTTTTACATCGCTTCACTTCCTTCACCTTCACCTATCCCGTAAAATGGATGTCCGTCGGGGCGCTTTTGAAGATTTGACCACCAGCTTCCTTCACTCCTTCCGGTCTTCAGCCTTCCTGGGCGCGTCTTTGAGTTCCAGGCCTGTCCACTCCTTGATGTTGTCCTCCCAACTTACATCGCAGACCTTGAAAAAAAACTGTTTATCTATTTCATTTTTTCTAATCCAGTGAATCGGAAGTAATTCAAGTGTGGTTGCTCCTGCAGAGTGATTTTAAAAATTATGTTATGCTTTCATTTTTATACTCCTGCAGAAAAACAACGTAAGAGTGATTTTTTAAAATACACGTATATTAATGTGATAAAAAGAACATACTAAAAAAAATCAACGTTTCACCCCTATCTTAATCAAGACAAAAAATTTAATGAAGAAAAAAAGAAAAAAAATAACAGAATTTTTTTACACGCAACAAAATGGTGCAACTTTCATGGCAAAACAGGAATGGCAGTCTCGGGGAGCGGGTACTCCAACAGCTTGTCCAGAGAGACGTGATATTATTTGAGCTTATTTCGTAATATTTTTGTCATATGATTGTCATGTTATTATGCTATTGAGAACCAAATGTCCATACAAGCATCAGTGAAAATAGGGAGAATTTTATGGCCGGACTGCAATGCTTGCGTCTCAGGATCTGTTGAATTCGAACTTCAGCTTATTATTATATTTCGATTTCCTAGTAAACAACCAAAACAAATGACAGTTTTACTTATGCTTATATATATAGAAACTTGGCTCTTAGTACAAAAACCATAATACAAATAAGCTCCAAAAATATTACGTCCTTGTTAAGAGGTTTGGTGGGGGCTCTTGTGGCCTAGAGGTTAAGGTGTTCCCCTCTCATTCAATAGCTCCCGGGTTCGAATCCGGATTGCGACGGAAACTGTTTTCTCTATTTTCTTCCCTTTCACATCCCTTCCTACTCTTTAACAATGTTATGTCGTCTGCCTTTGTCTCTCCTTTCTGCCCCCACCTCCTCACCTCTTTTTCCCCCTCCTCTGGGCTCCTGACTCTTTCTGCAGCCTTTCTACTGCTTCTCCTTGACTCCTTCATACAGCTGTCTTTCAGCTACACCCCTGATCTTATGGTGGGTAGGATCTACAGATACCCTTCTCGGACAATGGCGAAAAAGATCCCTTGGTGGTTCAAAATCGATAAGAGTTGGCTTCGGCCACCATCCGAGCAAAATTCAAAATTTTCTAAAAACTGAAAATGTTTGGTGCGTCGTAAAACACTTTTTAAAAAAGAGGTTTGGTTAGACGTGTCGTATTCAAGGACATTTCCAAGTATTCACACTTTGTAAAAAAAAAAAAGAAAAAAAAGATCACTTTACGTTGCTCGACATTTTTATGAACAACTGAGATCCGATTTGCTTGTGTTGAGTCAAACATTACATTTGATAAAGAATAAGATAGATAAGATAGATAATACTTTATTATCCGAGATGGAAATTTTTCTTGGCTGAACAGGACCGCAAAAAAACACAAGCAGGTAAACATAATTTTGTTTTTTTAATAGTTTACCGTTTCGAAGAATGAAGACTGGTCCTCCTTTTCAAGCCTGCTCGAATCGATAGGACATTGGTTTTTTTAATTCGTTCATTACAAAATTAAATGTTCTTGACCCCTAACAACGTGGTAAGATTGAGGGGGCGAGCAGTTTCGACTCAGCTTGTCAGAGCCAACACGGACACGTTTGATAGAATTAACTTCCTGGAGGTGATTGAACTGATGTCTCCTGTGAGCAACGGCAAAGAGCCTAACTATTTAACCACTTTTTAGTTTTAGTGGAGGTTTTACGACGCTCGAAACTGCATAAGGTCATATGAGCGCCAGAACATTAGAGGTGTTACAAGAGAGTAATAAACATAAAAAAGAAGGAGAGATAAGGACGATAGATGTTTGATAGGAAAGTAGGAGCAAACCACACCAGAGCACCCGCCAACCACCCACTTTTAACCACTGACACAAGTCAGATAAACAATAGAGAAACTAGATACCTGAATATTTCCCCCTATTTCATTATCTGTGTCAAAGCAAGACTTGAAATAAAGACCTTTGTCGTAACAAGACGTAACTGTCGAATGCCTGTGCCAACACAACTGTAATCATTTAGGATTCAGACTGCTTCCATCCTGCCGGACATAACTAACCTGAACTCTTTGAGGTACTGCTCTTCTGAAAGACGGAGACTCTTGTGACAACTTCCCTACAAATACATGGGAATCGCACTCACTTGTGCTTTGTTTTATTTTGTTTTAGTAAGAGGTTTACGGTACTTGCAACACACTGAGATCATATAAGTGCCGAAGATTAGAGGAGTTACAAGAAAGTAACAAACACAAAAAAGAAGGAGGGGAGATAAAGATGGTAGATGTTTGATAGGAAAGAAGAAGCACACCACACCAGAGCACCCGCCAACCACCCATCTCACTTGTGCGGGGTGAAGAACGTACATATTGCACTAAGAACAAAGTGGTAAAATACCTTTACATGGTTATGAAAGCAACTTTATTGAAGAAATCTTAACCAACTATGTTCATATCTTGAAGCCATTACCTTGGTGTTTCTTAATTCTGAGTTTGCGGTCGCTGGTCCAGTATAGTGTACTTCACAGGCACACTAAGAAATGACGAATCGGACAAGATGGCATTGCGTTAGGCTCTAAATAATCTAGGTGTCTTAAAGAGAAATCAAAGGCTTATAGAATATAGCTAGCTTTTTATGCTTTTTATGATCATCAGTCTTGAAAAGGTGGATAATTCCAACCCCTCCCCCCATCATTCCGCCCCCATCCAATC
>NW_004797490.1:771106-781106 GCF_000002075.1 Aplysia californica | reverse complement strand
TTTGTCCTATTTCATGCGATCTCCTAAATAGCCTTCTGAGTGTGATAATAACAATATTTCAAACGAACGGAGTACAACAAACAATGTCGATAATATTCTAGTATTGTCATAACACCTCCATTGGTTGTGTTAATGCATGATCTATGTATCGGGAATTTTTAAAGATAGGCGAGGAAAGGGGGGGGGGGTGGAAGGATAGGAAGGGCATATTGTTGGATTCTTCTTTTAGAATTACACAAGTATGTATTGGAAGTTAACGTCTTTTTAACAGCCAGATTTCCTTATAACCTTATAACATAATTTATATATTTAATCCAACTAGAAAAAGCGCAAATCATTTCCAATGTCGAGCTTCTGGGAACACATCAGAAAACCTGTATTTATAAGAAAAGTCATGATCGGACCAGAAATATCGGACGCATTACAATGTTAACCCTATCCGTACGCTGTGTTTTACTAAAGTATCCATACGACGTGGGAACTCTGTGCCACCACTTTCCAAAGAGGAAATTTACTTGTTAATTCGATCCGTACGCTTTGCATAGCAATCTGTCAAAATGATTTTTTGAGAAATACTGAAAGTTTCAAAGAGATCTTCGCACTAGAAGTATTCTAAAATGTGAAGAATACAACCGCGGGGGTACAAAATGACCCCAGGGCGTACCGATAGGGTTAAACCTCGAACTTCGACCCGTGAACTAGTTTGTAAGGGGAAATTGACTATAGCAACGACCCGGTTTTCGTGCCCAGACTGAACGCGTCACTGACTTTTGTACGATAAACTGACTCATAAGAGTTTATTCATGTAGTTCTGTTCCGTTCATAAATGTTTGAGTACCTAATAGAAATGGTCGCTTTTAAGGACAAGCGGGCTAATATAACCCAGATTTCGGAGGTTTGCAGAAATCTTCACCTACGCCAAAAGTGGGCGTTGCCCTACCTGTAGGAGAAGTTTTGTTTCATTGGTGGGTACACATTTTGTTTGGTTATTGAGAAAACTCTCCTTGTCTTTTAAAGAAACTGAACAAAGAGCAAAAACTTTACTTTCGATTTTCTCAAAACATTAATTTTTGGGATATCCTCCTTGTGCTTAAAGCGACCAATTCATGTAGTTATGGTCCGTTCCACAGAATTCTACACTTATAGAACGGGAACTGTACCACGTGACCTGTGAGGAATTGAAGACCGAAAACAATGGCGTCTTGAGGGCACGATTTATCGTTTTCGGAAGTAACCCTATAGCTTTTAAAGCAATAGCGGCTTTTACAAACGAGTGAAAAGTGGAACATTTACTGTCCAGTTTGTAATTTTGAGTTACAGAATTCACTGTGCAACTAGAGATTGGAATTAAGGTTTTAAATTGTTGTGTTTTTGGGTGCAACAACAGAAACAGCAGACATAGCGAGTTTATAAATATAAGATCTACAGAACTGTGAAAAAAATCGTAACACGGATGGGATTGTTCACAGCACTTCTAGCTTCCCACACACATTTTGCATACGCATATGGCCTACGTAATTTTTTAGTAGCAAAACTTGTTACAAGAAATTTGTTTTACACTGAACATATTTTTTCACTAGATCTAATTAATGTTCTCAAAACATGCGTTCAATAATTAACTTTATGTCGCCAGCAGAAGTAGAAAAAAGGACGGACTTGCTTTTAAAAGAGATTTAGCTCCAGCTATAAACTTTTTAAAAATCTGTAGAAACCATTGACTGGGATTTTTTTTTTATATTGGGCTTGTATTTATTAAAGAATTTTCTTTAAAGAAATTTCTACAATAATATAGAACCTATAGATGTGTGCAAATGTTTGAAAAAAATACTCATCGGTTAAGACGAATTGAGATCTAAGTCATTGTGTAAACGTAGGAGAATCTAGATCTAGGTGTTCGATAGTTCAGTAGCCTAGCGATATTTGATAATAAGTTGCGCATCAAATATTTGACCCGCATGCTACAGTAGTATAGCGTATTATTTTCATCCGAAACATTAATTTCCGCATCCATACACCTTTTTGGGCCTTTATAAGCACATGTAGTCCAACTTTAATTATGTTGCTTTCATAATTGTTTTTGAAAGCGTTTTCAATTCCTTTCACTTTCACTTCCCACGCGCGGGCTCATATAATTATGATTATAATTTAAGATTCCAAATCTGCCGAATGTATTATTAAATAGCGTATAATGCTGAGTTAGCCAATGCATTGCAATGCGCGCTATTATCAATTATTGAATCGTAACTAGACTTCAATTTGATCCGTAACATTAAGAGTAAGAGACCACTTATTTTTTTATACGTGTTCATGAATGTGTGTTTGTTTACTGTGTGCGGAGATTAAAAATTAAAGATTAAAGTTCCAGATCTGACGAATGTATTTATAAAATAGCGTAATAGTGCTGGGTTAGCCGATGCCTTGCGATACACGCTTTTATCAATTAATAATCAATTGAGTTGTAACAGGACTTCGATTTGATCCGTAACAAGACAACACTTATTTTTTCTTATACGTGTTCAAAAATGTGTGCTTGTTTACTGTGTGCGGGAATTAAAGATTTAGGATCTGACGAATGTATTTATAAAATAGCGTAATAGTGCTGGGTTAGCCGATGCCTTGCGATACACGCTTTTATCAATTAATTGAATTGTATCAGGACTTCGATTTGATCCGTAACAAGACAACACTTATTTTTTCTTATACGTGTTCAAAAATGTGTGCTTGTTTACTGTGTGCGGGAATTAAAGATTTAGGATCTGACGAATGTATTTATAAAATAGCGTAATAGTGCTGGGTTAGCCGATGCCTTGTGATACACGCTTTTATCAATTAATTGAATTGTAACAGGACTTCGATTTGATCCGTAACAAGACAACACTTATTTTATCTTATACGTGTTCAAAAATGTGTGTTTGTTTACTGTGTGCGGGGATTAAAAATTAAAGATTAAAGATTCCAGATCTGACGAATGTATTTATAAAATAGCGTAATAGTGCTGGGTTAGCCGATGCCTTGCGATACACGCTTTTATCAATTAATAATCAATTGAGTTGTAACAGGACTTCGATTTGATCCGTAACAAGACAACACTTATTTTTTCTTATACGTGTTCAAAAATGTGTGCTTGTTTACTGTGTGCGGGAATTAAAGATTCAGGATCTGACGAATGTATTTATAAAATAGCGTAATAGTGCTGGGTTAGCCGATGCCTTGTGATACACGCTTTTATCAATTAATTGAATTGTAACAGGACTTCGATTTGATCCGTAACAAGACAACACTTATTTTTTCTTATACGTGTTCAAAAATGTGTGCTTGTTTACTGTGTGCGGGAATTAAAGATTTAGGATCTGACGAATGTATTTATAAAATAGCGTAATAGTGCTGGGTTAGCCGATGCCTTGTGATACACGCTTTTATCAATTAATTGAATTGTAACAGGACTTCGATTTGATCCGTAACAAGACAACACTTATTTTATCTTATACGTGTTCAAAAATGTGTGTTTGTTTACTGTGTGCGGGGATTAAAAATTAAAGATTCCAGATTCCAGATCTGACGAATGTATTTATAAAATAGCGTAATAGTGCTGGGTTAGCCGATGCCTTGCGATACACGCTTTTATCAATTAATTGAATTGTAACAGGACTTCGATTTGATCCGTAACAAGACAACACTTATTTTTTCTTATACGTGTTCAAAAATGCGTGCTTGTTTACTGTGTGCGGGCATTAAAGATTCCAGGTCTGACAAATGTATTTATTAAATAGCATAGTCTTATAGGGCAGGGGTGGCCAACGCATTGCGATACGCACTTTTATCAATTAATCGAATTGAAACAGGACTTCAATTTGATCCGTAACAAGAGACCACTTATTTTTTCTTATTCGTGTTGAAAAATATGTCTTTGTTTACTGTGTGCAGGGATTACAGGGGGACAAGCCCATCCCCTCGACATGTGATCCAGGGTATGGGGATACATTTTTCTCAAAATGCACACAGCTCTGAAATCCTTGACCAGTGATCACTCGCCATGGAACTCTTTCTGTTGTGACTGTAGACACAAGTTTCTTAATTATCACATCTAAATGAGTCTATCATTCATGCATTAGAAATCACACTCCCAACGCACAGAAAATGACTTTGAACATATATTCAGGAAACATATTATTATGCCAGTTCCACTCTTGTTCACTTTGCTTTGCATTATTGGCTTTTATGTGTAAACCAATATTTTGAGGTCTTTTCTGCATTTTTGTGTTTTTGGCAGCATGTACAATAGGCCTATATGTATTTTATGTGCAATCGACACATTCTCCAATCTCTTGTATTTGTTAGACTCGCACGTGCTTTAAACAAAGCATATGTTGTTGTACACACTACTGATGCAAACACAGAGATGAATTCTTAAAGTGAGAAATAATACATTTCCTCAATATAAGCTCAATTTATTTATCTCTTTCTAGTAAATTGGAGAAAAGGCTTATATTGTTCTTTTTTGCTTGCTTTGGATCTTAAGTTTAATGACAATATTATTGTAGTGAGCATGTTACTGTCAGCGTCCCCTTATCGTAGATCTAGTACTAATCAAGACTATATCTAGGTATTTTGCCAACAGAATTAATGTTCATAATTAATGTTATTATCAAGTGTATTGTGATTGTGAAGATCTTTAGTAGATCAGAGATCTAGATCTATCTAGATCTAGATCCCATCCCTAGTTTAAAAAAACAACAAACCAACAGTACTAATACAAATACAAAAACATTGTATATGTAACATTGCCAATTATGACATAATAAAAAGGTGCTAGACTATTTCACTATAGTTCCTCTTCGAAGAAAGTTTTAAAATACTGATGTAAGGTGTCTTCCAAGCCCTACCACTAGCATCAGCGTGCATAGCAACGCGAAGCCTCGCTGTGCGGCGCAGCCAAAGGTGCCCTCAACCGGCCGCCATGTTTTAGTTTCAATTCCTCACAGCGAATCGGCGATCGCAAAGAGGGAGTTCCGCTTCTATAAGTGTAGAATTCTGTGGTCCGTTCATAAATGTTTGGGTACCTGAGAGAAATATAAGTCTGCAAGTTAGGTTCCGTACAGGCTATCCAAACGTTTTTGCTCCCTCTCCCACTCCCACTCCACACACGCAGACACATACTTCACACACACACACACACACACACACACACACACACACACACACACACACACACACACATACACACACACACATTCACACATACAAACACACACACAAACATACACACACACACACACACACACACACAAACATATGAATGCACATATAAGCTCTTTACATACAAAAAAATGATTGACTACTATATCACTTCTACCCGACATTGTTTTATTTATTTTTTTATTTTAAAAAAAATTTATTTAGATTTTTTTCATCTATCTATTTATCTATTGTTTATTTATCTATTTATTTTGTTGCTTTTGGAAGACGTTCATCTACAGTCATTCAAGAAATGAAACTGAAATATTCCGAAGTACAACCTTTTGAAACTAAGAAGTTTTGAGGGAGTATCCACAAAGCTGTCTTGTGTTGACACATTTGCACTTAGGCAAATAGTAGAGATACTGGATTGGAAAAAAAAATCCTTTTTGTTTTAGTTTGCCATGTTCCGGTCCCCTCATTTTTCATTTCCGTGACCATAGGATATTTTGGATCCTCCATTTTTTTTGTCCTTTTCCTTTTCCTCTTGTTACTTCTCATGGAAGCTCGCTTGTCATGTGTTTACTTACCGTAATTTCCTGTGTAATAGTTTATTGTTACTCAGTGTGTCTGTTTTTAGAATGGTTTTGTCTCTCATATTACTGTGTATTTTTGTTTGTTTGTTTGTTTGTTTGTTTGTTTGTTTGTTTGTTTGCTTTTTTTTGTTGTTGCTTTTTCTTTGGTGTGTGTTGATGTTTTCCAGCAATCTTTATTTTCTGATTTTTTCAAATATCTAGACACATTTTGTTTTCATTGCTCCTGAGACCTACCCTTGTTTACCCCTGATCGAGAGAGGCATAAGTGGGAATGAGGTCAAGCGGTACCGTGCGTTGTTAATTAACCCTATCCGTACGCCCTGGGGTCATTTTGTACCCCCGAGGTTGTATTCTTCACATTTTAGAAAACTTTTAGTACAAAGATCTCTTTGAAACTTTCGGTATTTCTCAAAAAATCATTTTGACAGACTGCTATGCAAAGCGTACGGATCGGATTAACGAGTAAATTTCTTCTTTGAAAAGTGGTGGCACATTCGAGTTCCCCATGTAGGGATACGGTTAATAATTGCTCCGGGTTGACTTTTAAAACAAATCTCCAAGTCTCTTTTGAGAAATGAGGACTGAAAGAAAGTATTCCAGAAATAAATAAAGAAGAATACAACTTCTCTTTGATTTGGATATCGAATATTTTCTGTCTGGTCTTTGTGACTGACGCTCCAGTGCTGTGTTCCAAGAACGCTACAGTTTCCTTTAGTTCTTTGTTTCAATCCAAGGTTTTCTTTCATTCTTAATTTCTTCTTTCTTTCTTTCGCTCCTTTCTTTATCGATTGCTCTGCATTCCTTTTTCAGGTTATCAAATATGGGGTTTAATGTTTAGATGTTAGAGGAAATGGGTCATTTTTTCATGTCTATTTACAAATGGTGTTGGTCGCAAATCATCTAAATCCGGAAAGTGTGCACTGTATAACACTGGATGATCTATTACGACAATCATTCAATTGCTTTGAAATTCATTTATCTCATATCTCATTCTTTTTGGTTTTAGTTTTAACTGGGTAAAGAGAAGCACCCAACAAACGTCATTTAGTGTAAGTAAAAATCAAGATGGCTGACAGAAATTACTGAGAGAAACAAAATATTTGCAGGACTTTTTAGTGACCCTCCTCACCTTTTCCAAAATTAAAAAAACCCTCAACCGCTTACCCCCCCCCCCCCCCCCAAAAAAAAAAAAGAACCCACTCATTCTCGAAATTATATTGGGGAAAACAACCTCTGGACTGAATGAAAAACAGAAGGTTTTGTGGTTACTCTATTTTCATGTTTGTCTGCCCGTTTGCTTCTTTGTTTGTTGTTAATTTTTATTCTAGTAACTCCTTTCATTGTCCCTTTCTTTTTTCGTTTCCAGGCTGAACAACTAACAGAAGAACAGATCGCAGGTAAACAGACCACGAGCACTGATTATAAATTCTATCTAGGATCTTATCCTTGGAGGTTAATGCTGTGTTCCTTTACTCACACCCACACTCACTTCGTAGCGCTGACAAAAAACCCCACAAAAACAACAACTTGGGAACCCAAAATATCCCCCAAGTCAACACTCAATTTATAAAATGATTATGTTATCCATTTGGTTGAGTAGTCAGTACTCACGACAAAGCCTTCTGTCAGTGAGCTTGGTCCTCCTCTATTACACTTCACATATGTGTCACGACGCAGTAGAATCAGGCGCTCGTCAATTTTTGGGCATGTGGAGTTATTGAAGCTTAAAGCCTGTCCTTTTGCCTTGCTTGTGATGAAAAACATATCCATTTATATTGGATACAAGTCAAGATTTTGGCAATTGAAGGAAGTGGGGGTCACCTCGTTTCAGAGGTAAAATTACCAAGAAATTGGCCGCCAATTATTTCCTTAACTTGAGAGTCTGTCGAAACTGAAAATTTACAGCATGTATGCCTTTAGTCAACGTTTTTCCAGTGAAATGGGCATGAAGGGTGTTGAGCAAAAACAAACCAAAAAAAATTCGAAGAAAAATTCACAAACCTTCAGAAAATTGCCAGTTTCTGGATTTTCATTATTTTGACGAGCGCCTGATTTCACCCTGCTGCCTCACATATTTGTCATGCTTGGGATTCGTGATATTTTGTGTCAGAAGAAATCCCTTACCTCGTAAACTAAATGCTACTGAAGAATGGTTTCTCACAGACACACTGGAAATTATACAGATAAAGACAAACTAGAAATATTGGAAACAAGACAAACTGGAAAGATTGAAAACTGCATTATGCTGTTGAAGTTGAAGATCATGAAAGCAGGACAACAGAAGACAGAGCATAGATGTAATTTCTGATCCCAACTATTAAGTGACAACCAAAAGTTCTATAGCGTCAAGTTCAATGAAACTGGCAATGACGAAAGAAATATAGAGGTTCCTGGGACCAGATCCACAGAAAATAAAAGAAGTATTGAGGAAAAAACAACATTGCCTTAACTTTACATTCCCCAAACACCTTACCAGACACGCATCAACACACACACATACTCACACACGCACACAGACACACACACACACACACACACACACACACACACACACACACACACACACACACACGAACACATACACACACAGATACACTTGCACTCATTTGCACACACTTGTACACCCTTGTACACAATTGCACACACTTGCTCCCATTTGCACACGTTTGCGCACAATTACACACTCCTGTCAGGCTATACAATCTCTCTAATCGAAAAACAACACACCAGAACGGTCTTTGATGTTTCCCGCTTCGCCAATTTCTACCACGTTTCTGTCTTCTTTAACTTTTTGTTTGTACCATATGTGTGGATTTTCTTCCTATTATAATTTGTGTCTAGAAAGACATTCTCAAAAGCAAAAAAATCAACTCTTTTGTTAAATTCTGTCTCTCTGTCTCTCTGTCTCTCTGTCTCTCTGTCTCTCTGTCTCTCTGTCTCTCTCTCTCTCTCTCTCTCTCTCTCTCTCTCTCTCTCTCTCTCTCTCTCAGCGAAGCCTGTCCTGTGCATCCTTTTCTAGCTGTTTCCATGATGTCCCCGCCTTTTCCATTTCCGCTTGTACCGCTCGCATCCATGTCATCTTTGGTCTTCCTTCCTTGTGCTTTCCTTGTGGATTCCACGTCAAAGCCTGTCTGATGATGCTTGTCGGGTGTCTCCTCAGGGTGTGCCCAATCCATTTCCATTTTTCCACCTGTATGTCTTCCTTAACTAGCCTTTGGTTTGTTCTCTCCCACAGTTAAGCATTTGTGACTAGACTGTACTTAATCTCCACTATCCTTTTTAGACATCCGTTAAATATTTTACTGTATTCTAATTTGCTTGGCGTTGTGGCTGTGTTCTCAGAGTTCAAAGAGGCGTTCAGCCTGTTCGATAAAGATGGCGACGGCAGCATCACCACCAAAGAGCTGGGCACAGTCATGAGATCCCTGGGACAGAACCCCACAGAGGCCGAGCTACAGGACATGATCAACGAGGTGGACGCTGATGGTGAGTGGGGGAGGGGGAGGGAGAGGGAGGGAGAGAGGGAGGGAGGGGGTAAAAGGAAGGGAGGGAAAGGGAGAGGCAGAGAGGGACAGAAGCCCACAGAGGCCGAGCTACAGGACATGATCAACGAGGTGGACGCTGATGGTCAGTGCGTTCCTGCGATCTGTCGTTGTATTCATAACATATTATCTCAAAAAGAAAAAGAAGTGAAATGACAGTGGGAGATGCTCAGTAAATGTAACAGCTACTCAACTCAGTTACGACGAGTCGTATTAGTTTATAATGAAACTGTTCTACCTGTGAAGGGGGGGGGGGCGTGTTTTATTCAGTCAAACAAATTATTGATCTTTTGCTAATGCCAATTTTCACAAGAAGCAGACAAAGTGTTTATGAAATGTCCCAAACCTAATCCTCTGTGACGTCAATAATTTGCAGGTAACGGCACCATCGACTTCCCCGAGTTCCTTACGATGATGGCCAGAAAAATGAAAGACACAGACTCTGAGGAGGAGATCAGGGAAGCATTCCGAGTCTTCGACAAGGACGGTAACGGTTTTATCTCTGCTGCCGAACTACGTCACGTGATGACGAATCTGGGTGAGAAGTTGACGGACGAGGAGGTGGATGAAATGATCCGGGAGGCTGATCTAGATGGAGATGGACAGGTCAACTATGACGGTAAGATTTAACGACCATCATCATCATCATCATCATCATCATCATCATCATCATCATCATCATCATCA
>NW_004797490.1:766707-770172 GCF_000002075.1 Aplysia californica | reverse complement strand
TAGATAGATAGATAGATAGATAGATAGATAGATAGAGAGATAGATAGATAGATAGATATCCCTGTCTCTCTCCCTGTCTGTCTCTTTTTCGTTCGCTGCCCTTCTCTTTTTTCATCTTCCTCTCCCTCTGCCACACTCTCCCCTTCTTGCCCTATGTGTCATTGTCTGCATACCTTCCTGTCAGTGTGGAGTATTTCTTACATCAAATATTCATGATCATTCTGTTTTGAAATAAGCGTGTTGTTAAACTCACAGCTATACAGTTCAACAGTTGGCGCTACGAACACTGCTATACTTCTGTTTCAGAATTCGTCAAAATGATGATGTCCAAGTGACGGAAGTAGTACGCTGTAGACCACATTGTCACGTTCCCTCTACCCACAGACGGCATTTTCAGAAGTATCATAGATTAGAACTCCCGCACCTTGATTTTTTAAAATCTTTGGTTGTAGGAGTTGGGTTGTTGTTGTTGTTTTGGGGTTGTTGGGGGTTGTTTTTTTTGGGGGGGGTGTTTTTGTTTGTTTGTTGATTTCTTTTTGGTTTTCTTTTCGTTTGTTTTTTAAGGGATTTTTTCTTGTTTTTTCTATAGAAAAGTCAGATGTGTTTTAAAGATATTCTTTTTTCTTTCTTTCTTTCTTTCTTTCTTTCTTTCTTTCTTTCTTTCTTTCTTTCTTTTTGTGTGTTGTCCGTCCTCTGCAGGATGCATCCCTCCACCAGTGACTTCCATTCTTTTTGTCTGCTATTCTCCCCATCCTCGTTGTTCCTGTTCACTCTCCGATGTCATCTTGCCACTTTTGTTCTGATCTTCCACTTGATGGTTTTCCAGATTTAAAGGTATTCTTACACAGCATATGTTGATTGTGAAACTTCGAAATATCGCTGTACTTATTATGGAGTACACGAATATTCTTTTTTATCTTTATTTTTGTTTACATCAAGTCCCTGAGCCTATGATTTTGTGGAGGCTTTCGTTTGTTGAATGTTGTTATGTTTTCTTTTGTTTTGCTTGTTTGTCTATCTGTCTGATTTTTGCTCGATAGTTGTCTTCATTCCAGACATCGAGTGGAAAAGTGATGATCCTTTCTTTGTTTAAAGTCCGTTATTTGTTTGCCAATGTTATTTATGAAATACAAAATTGTCTATCTATATTTTGTGTTAGAGTTGATGACTTTGTTTGTGTAACATTGTTTTGAAAACTCTTAGTGTACCAGTTTTATGTAGCATGATTATCAGTGATGTGGTTCCAAATCGAATCATTTATATTAACATCTTTGCATGTCACTGTGTTGTTGTCGTTGTTTCTAATATCATAAAAGTAAAAAAGGAATATTTGGGTAAACACTCATATAATGACCTTATGCAGTTCCAAGCGCCCTAAAACACTTACCAAAACAAAAACAAGCGTGTTTTGCTCAAGGACACACTCAGTTGACACCCAAAATATAGCACTTTCCCCGACGATGCTCGTCATTCTTGAGATTCTTCGTGAACCGGGGTTCTCCAATTACTCCAACACTGCTTACTGTGGCGTCGGTATTCTAGTTAGTGGTCAGGCTACCGGACTCGTAAACGTGAGGTTGTGGGTTATGGGGTTTGAGGCTCCGGCCCGACGATATGTCCCTTGGAAAGACACCATACACGAATTTTCCACACTTCACTCAGGTGTGAATGGGTATCCGGCTATAGATAGCGAAAAGGCTTCTCAGTTTGTCAGTGTTTTGGCGCCTGCAAAATGTTTGCTTTCACTGTATGATTCCCAGGAAGCTGAGATTTTTCGAAATGCTATCAGATCTGCTGGGGTGATAGTATAGGTTGTAAAGCGCACTGAGCATGCTGTTTTGAGCAGGAATTTGCTCTATACCAAAGCTGTTTATTATTGTTAACTTTTAAAAAATCATACATTAATAACCTAACAAGTGAAACAAAAAAAGGGGGGGGGGATATTTGAAAGCCCCCAACGGGAAACTAAATTAGTTGGCTATAGATGGTTAGGCATAAGGATAATGTCGGATTGTCTCCAGCTTCATGAAATCAACTCTTTCTAGACGGTCAACAAAATAACAGAACGGAAGACCTAATTTTTCGTTCATGTTCTTTCTCATAAGGTAGTGTTCAAACAAAGGCCAATTCTTTCTATTGTGTTCAGTGAATCATTTGACAGTATTGCATGGGTCAAAATTGAAAGGAACAAGGCTGTATAATATAATGGCAGGTTCTGATTTATTGGTCGCTAATGTATCGTCGCTGTCGCAAACAATCTACTTAAGGTCAAATCTTGATAATTTTCTATATTTACCCCCCCCCCTCCCCCCCCTCAAAGCTCTATCAAAGATACACCTTTCAACATCATCGACACGAATTTTACTGCTATGGTCAAGGCTTACAATTTCATTTCTTTTCATTGTTCTTGATAAGAACAACACAACAAAATAAAAGTATCCAAACCGGCTTAAGTGCATTTCTTGTCGCAGGGGTGGCATGTAGATAACGCACTCGTCTAAAAGTCTTAACCTGACATGATAATTCAATTCCCTGTGTCCTCATAGGACCTCATGTCATTCCCAAGGCCAGACAGGTTTGTCCAAGATCACCATTGTAGCCCCCCCCCCCCTCCTGAAATAACACAGCGTTTCAACGTGTTCAGCGTGTATTGTTATCTGCCATATTCCGTCTCTATCACCTGTCTGCACGACTTTGTAAAAATGAGAAATAATGAAGTCATGAGTCATGACACAATGCATTTCCTAAGGACACCATAATATTCTATCCGGCAGTGATAGAGGGTGTGTAGTGTAGTAGTAGGCCTAGTGTAGTGGGCAGTGCTCGGCTTTATCCGTAGATTATCTTGGTTTATTCGAAAGTTCACAGATAAAACCCTGGATCGGGCGCTAGGGTGCCTTCAGCAATACACTCGGAATTTCTTGGAAACTTGAGGTTTGAGTACGAACTTTGGTTCCTTCCTGAAGTTGGGGTTTTTTTAGGTTTGTTTTGTTTTGTTTATTTTGTTTTGTTTGTTTGTTCTCTTTCTGTTAGTCCCCTCTTCTACAAGGGGCTTAGCCTACACTACCTTTCTTCGCAAACAGTTGTTTTTTTTGGTCAAGTAGGGTACAACATTTTTTTAATGAACAGAAAAGTGCCAGGGCTGAAATTCCATGTGGGAGGTTGGCGGGTGCTCTGGGATGGTTTTCTTCGTCTTTCCTTTCAAGTATCTATCGTCTTTCTCCTCCTTCTGTTTTTTTTGTGTTTGTTACTCCCTTGTAACACCTCAAATCTTCAGCATTTTTATAATATTATTGTGTTGCAAGTGACGTAAAACACTTACCAAAAAAAAATTCCATGTGGCTAGGAAAAAGCCCCCATGAGCATCTTCACCATTGTAGTGTAGCAAAATCTATATTTAGAGCAAAACTATTTACGACGCCATGCATGAGACATTCCATTAACGACATCGTCAGGCCCAGGACC
>NW_004797490.1:763681-765660 GCF_000002075.1 Aplysia californica | reverse complement strand
GTGTGTGTGTGTGTGTGTGTGTGTGTGTGTGTGTGTGTGTGTGTGTGTGTGTGTGTGTGTGTGTGTTGGCGTATGTGAGTCTATGAGTGTGTAGACGGAAATTCTCAAATAGGAGCCACGGCAAGACAAGGTCATCAACATTTTACATTGCGTAGAGGGCAGAAGAAGCAAGAATCGACGCGACAATAACCTCCCCTGAGATGACAGCGTCCACGCTAAAGAACTTACGCCATCCTTACGCCCAAGGGTCTAATTTCTGTCCCTTAATCCTGTCCCAAGTGCAGAGAAGGAAACCAGAGGACAGAGTGGTCACGTTTTAGTATAGGAGAGAAAAGGTAGCTAGTAGCCTAGCTATATTCTTTTTCTTAGCTATAGTTTTTTGCTTTGTTGTTACAGTAGAAGTTTTACGACGCTCGCAACTGCATACGGTCATATGAGTGAGCGCCAAGAGGTGGATGTCAACAGAGAAGCCCTAACAGGGAATCAGGCTTACTCTGCTCACCTCTCTAGCTTCAATAGCAAAAAGTCGGCTTCGACTCTCAAGGAACCTCGTAAATAGCCTGTCACAAGAGTGTGACGAACATACAAAAGAAATAGAGGACAAAATGACGAAAGTAATGATTAGGAAAGAAAAAGCAGCAGTTCCCTGATGCAGTTCAGGCACAGTTATGAGCATGATATTGATGAATCCGCCCATTTACAATTACAATTCTACTGTGCATTAGAACATGGTTAACGTCCCCCCTTTGGGAATGGCCTAAAGCCACTTCAGTCAGTAGCACCGCCCTGGGGGTGTGCCGTTTTTTAAGAGTACGCATGCAACTGACCACAGAGACAGAGCTTAAATTTAGTTTGAGCAAAAGAAAATGGTTTGATGGGCTTTTTTCTTTTATAGCACCATCAAGCAGACTGCCCCACATTTCTCGATAAAGATGTTAACCTCCAAACCAATTTTCAATGTACTCTACTATCTGAGATATCTGCTAACATCATTTATGTCCTTGGGCGTTCGTATCTAAATCTATACAAATGCTATATATTATCATTTCTACCTCCTGAACGATCTAAATTGGTCGCTTTTAAGGACAAGCGGGCTAGCCCAGATTTTGGGGGTTTCCAGAAATCTTGACTTACCTCAAAAGTCTGGTTCCTTTGGTGTGTATATTTGTTTAGTCATAGAGAGAAAACTCTCCTTGTCTTTTAAAGAAACTGAACAAGGGGCAAAACTTAACCTTCGATTTTCTCAAAACAGCGTTTTTCGGGATAGCCCCCTTGTGCTTAAAAGCGACCAATTGTGTCGATGGGGACTTAAAACACTAACAATCACAATTAATTCCGATCACTGATAATCAAACTGGAGTTCCGCGCCTTCTATCCCGAGCACCTCTGTCTGTGTGTGTGTCACTGTGTGTGTGACCTGGCCGGACGGACTACCCACCACCCACCACCCAATGTCTCGCCTGTTTAGTATTTATTTTCCCGCCAAGCCGGTAGAGCCCCATACCTGGCCCGTCCCCCCCGTCCGCTAACCCCTTGCCCTCGCGCGTCGTGCCGCTGGCGAGTCACCAAGGCCCTCTCGTCACCTCGGAGCTAAGCCGTATGTGAAAGATATTTGATCTGCCTATTTCAGCAGCCAACCGGCGTCGTGGGTTTCCATTCACTCTGTTGGTGTGGTCAGTGACAAGGCGGCTACCTCTCTCTCTAGATCTCTTGACAGACTTCTCTACTTTTTCATTTTGAATCTGTGTTGTGCGCGTTCCTCCGTCCACAGTAAATATGGTAAGTATAATTATGATATAAATATTGTGTGCTCTGTGTATGAATAATGTATGTCATTGTGTACTCTTACTGTTTTCTTTTATTGTTACATCTCAAATAATATGTTTATGTTTTTGTGTGTTACTGTATTTATCTGGAAGATGTGCATTTCTTTTCAATGACGATGACAAATATTAAATGAGACATTCCCCCCCCCCTCT
>NW_004797490.1:761407-762549 GCF_000002075.1 Aplysia californica | reverse complement strand
TAAAGAGACCATTTGAACTGTAGTGGCCTTTTTTTTTTGTTGCAACAAGAATTTTTGAAAACCGAACGCAGAGGAGGGAGGCCTATTTGTCGGGTGCTCTGGTGTGGTTTGCTCCTTCTTTCCTATCAAACATCTTTCGTCCTTCCTTATCCCTTCTCCTTTTTCTGTGTTTATTACTCTCTTGTAACACCTCTAATTTTTGGTGTATATTATTATGACCGGATTGTGTTGCAAATGCCGCAAAGCTTTAATTAAAATCTAAAACGAACAATGAAGCCTTTGGGCACTGCTTAGTTTCGACAATCTTCATGGGAAGTAACCCAGAATTCTAAATATTGTTGTGAATGTTCTCCCATTGTCAGTGCTAGGAGCCAGTCTCGCCGTACGTGAATTCCTTCTTATTTTTCCTCCAAGAAGTATTATTTCCAGGATTTGTAATCCCCTCTCCCCTCCCTCCCCCCTTTTTCATTTTCTCCTTTCTCTTCTACATGTTCTCTTTCCCGTAGGTTTTGCCATCTGCCTTCTCCCCTCTTTCCTCTTTGAAGCATTCCACATCCCCTACCCCCCCCCCAAAAAAAAAACACCCCAACCAAACAAAACCAACAATTGTTCATTCTTGATGTTCCGTTTTGTCAAGATCTCGAGCACAATCTGCTACAGGCTTTGCTCTAGCTGGTCTTTGTTTTGTTTCTTTTTTTCTCCTCATTTTACACCTAAGGACAACTACTGTGCATTTGCTAGATCTACCATAACTTATTTTTACGTTCACAAGGAAAGTATTAGCCAAATGCATCTTTGTGATTGTGTGCACTTATGTGACCTCATTGTGTTGCAAGTGCCGTTAAACTCTTACTAAAACTAAACTAACAACAAAAAAAAGAATTATCTTTTCTCCTACAAAATACCCTCTCCTACTTGCTGTACTCACGCACGAGTGGAAAGACTTGGCCCATCTCTTTCCTTTACGATGACTTACATAATTGCTGGCTGGGAAGATCAATGCGGCTTTGTTTAAGTAGTTATTGATCATTTATGGCGGACAGAGACGATGCTCTAGATTGGCGTGCTTGTGGGCTTCTCTCTCTCTCTCTCTCTCTCTCTCTCTCTCTCTCTCTCTCTCTCTCTCTCTCTCTCTCTCTCCC
>NW_004797490.1:757299-758362 GCF_000002075.1 Aplysia californica | reverse complement strand
AGACAGACAGACAGACAGACAGACAGACAGACAGACAGACAGACAGACAGACAGACAGACAGACAGACAGACAGACAGACAGACAGAGAGGGCGGTGAAGGGAGAGTGGGGGGGAGGGGGATTGATTGGTACCTGTCCTTTTCTGTGTCTGTGGGTGGTGTATTCAAGATGGTGTACGATGACACAGTAAGAAAGCTACAACTTCAATACCGGGATGTGCGAAAATTGATTTATACGCAGGGAGCACAGACAGATCATGGGTAGGCGGATAGGCAAACAAACACGCTGAATGAATAGTTCAACGAGTGTGCAGAAAGGTTCTCGTAAATTCAGTCCCAGTAGGGACCCCAAGAGAACCCTTCAGGAGATAAGAGCGGTTTTGAAGTACGAGAGGACGCGATGAATGAGATAAAGGGGTATGGGCTCTAAGAGCTCCCAATGGTTTCCCCACCCGCCAAGATTTAGCAATAAAATCTGACAGTTACCTCAGACAGTACCTACCATTCATTGGTATTAGAAAGTTTGAAACTATGTACACGTAACGGGTACAGAAAGTGGTTGGTTGACGGGTGCTCTGGTGTGGTTTGCTTCTTCTTTCCTATCAAACGTCTATCGTCTTTATCTCCCCTCCTTTTTGTGTTTGTTACTCTCTTTTAACACTCCTAATCTTAGGCACTTATATAACCTTATTGTGTTGCAACTGCCGTCAAACACTTACTAAAACAAAAACTGGTACAGAAACGACATCGAGTTGAAACATGTCGAGACTGGCCAACAAGAACCTGTGGTGGTTAAAATCTAATCAGACTAAACGACACGGGACCAACGTATGTGTCACCCCAGCTTTCCGCGTCCCAGTCTGTACCGTGACCATGAGTTTCGTGCATAAGGAAGTAGTACATGAAAACTGAAAGTAGTCAGTAGAATTATAATGTTTAAAACATTTCGGTAATGGCAGAGCTGGTTTAATGTAATTTTGGTTAGATGCATACCTATTCTCCCAAATAGGGTCACTTACCAAAATACAGCCAAACCTTTCTTGTTTGTCCCCCCCCCCCCTCTC
>NW_004797490.1:745080-757199 GCF_000002075.1 Aplysia californica | reverse complement strand
TAAGTATATATATGTATGTGTGTGTGTGCATAAATGAACCTTTCACGCGTGTGCATTTGTGTCAAAGAAGGAGACCTCTAAATAGATTGACAAGTGACAGATAAAAAAAAGAGACAAGAATACACCCCAAACACTGAAGTTAGGTTTGGATAGCCCTATGTTTTAGGTGAGAGACGGCGGAGGTAATGTCGGTGTATCTGAGAGGCTGTGTTTATCTTGGTGCGTAATTACGCCTCACCGCACCCTCCGTTGCGTCTAGGACTCCCCAAGTCTCACAGACGCACCAAATGTCACAGTGATATTTCTATAGACCTGTTCTGTCTGCCTGCCTGCATGCCTGCCTGTCTGTCTGTCTGTCTGTCTGTCTGTCTGTCTGTCTGTCTGTCTGTCTGTCTGTCTCTATATATTTATCTCGCTGTCTGTCTATCTTTTTAAAAATCTATGAACATGCCTGTACAATCTGAATTACTTTGCCACAAGATTTTTTGTTCCTGATAAGGACAATCTTCCCTCAAAGCTTCCGAGGGAAGGCCTAGAAAGATCAACTCTACTAACAAAGCAGTTTGTCTCGTCCTTCAATATAGTTCTGAACACTATTCTGATCGTTTGTTTCTTTTCCATTGTCTTTTCAGGCCGATCAGCTGAATGAAGAACAGATCGCAGGTTAGTATGCGACAACACCACGAATGGTTTTGCTATTAGTTCTTTTTGTTTTATACAATTTTACCAATCATTTGTTAGGCAGTGTGGTGGAATCAGGCTCTCGTCAAAATAATCAAAGTGAGGAAACCCACATTTTCCCCCAGGTTTGTGAATTTTTATCAAACATTTTTGGGGGGCTCAGCACCTTTCATGCCCATTAAAGAATTCATTTCTTTGTTGATTAAAGGCACAACAAATGTAAATTTTCAGTTACACGGACTCTTAAGCTAAGGAAATAACTAATTTTTGGCAGCCATTTTCTCACTAAGTTTACCTCTGAAAACAAGTGACCCCCACCTCCTTCTTTCGTAAATATTTCGACTTGTTTTCAAGATAAATGGATATTTTTTTCATCCTAATAAAGACAAGTAAATAAGCTTTAAGATGATACCAATAACTCTACAGGACCAAAAATTGACGAGAGGCTGATTCCACCAAGCTACCTCACATTTTTATAATATGATGGGTGAGAGACAGACAGGGGTATGAAGAGAGAGTGGGGAAGGGGGGATGCTAATGTTAATTATGCTCTAGCGCCATTTTTGATATGACTGTAGACGAAATTATTTTTCTCTGTGTCAAAACAATATTGTGCATCTGCTTCTGATGAAAATTATCAGTCCAAAGATATGTATTTCTTAGGGAGAAAGGTGTCTCTGTGTGTGTGTGTGTGTGTGTGTGTGTGTGTGTGTGTGCGCGCGCGCGTGTGTGTGTGTATGAGTGTGTATGAGTGTGTTTGTGTGTGTTTGTGTTGTGCGTGTGTCTGTGTGTGTGTGTGTGTTTACTTACCCTATGTTTGCTTTTCCAGAGTTCAAAGAGGCGTTCAGCCTGTTCGACAAAGATGGCGACGGCACCATCACCACCAAAGAGCTGGGCACAGTCATGAGATCCCTGGGACAGAACCCCACAGAGGCCGAGCTACAGGACATGATCAACGAGGTGGACGCTGATGGTGAGTGGGTAAAGGGAGGGAAAGGGAGGGAGAGAGGGAGGGAGAGAGGGAGGGAGAGTGGAGGGAAGAGGAAGGGAGGGAGAGGGAGAGGCAGAGAGGGACAGAACTCTACAGATGCCGAGCTACAGGACATGATCAACGAGGTGGACGCTGATTGTGAGCTTTCGGCGAGGCCTCCGCTAGCGCGTATTTCTGGTTCGATGAAAGAAACTTTTAAAAGATGTGTAGGGTGGAAACTGATTGTATTTTAAATGAAAATCACACGCAACGAAAGATACTGGTTCATCTTTTCAGGGTTTTATTTATTGGAAACCCCAAAGCCTTTTTGTTGTTGTTTCTAGCTTTACCTTTTTTCTTTTTTTTTTTTTGGTTGCAATTTTTGTTTTAAAGCGGATGAATGTAATCTCTGTTGACTATTGATTTAAATCAGAATTTTTTTTAACTTGTCATGTAATTCACCTAATTTTACTCTCCGGTTGATTTTTTAGCAGACATCGAGCTTAAACAACAAAAATTTCTCCAGGGTTTCTATTTACTAATTTATTTACAGTAATAGATGCATCTCTAAAAACACATCCACTGTCAAAATGGGAATATAACAAAATAAATGGTTAATGAATTCTATTGTCTCCTCTTGTTTGTTTGTTTTCCGCCAATTATGACGTGTCATCGAAGTGTGCGTGAATATTCTCCTCAGGCAACGGCACCATCGACTTCCCCGAATTCCTTACGATGATGGCCAGAAAAATGAAAGACACAGACTCCGAGGAGGAGATCAGGGAAGCCTTCCGGGTCTTCGACAAGGACGGTAACGGTTTCATTTCTGCCGCCGAGTTGCGTCACGTGATGACGAATCTGGGTGAGAAGTTGACGGACGAGGAGGTGGATGAGATGATCCGGGAGGCTGATGTCGACGGAGACGGACAGGTCAACTATGATGGTAAGAGAGTGTTGGTGTGGCGTAGTCTGGTCAGACGGTTGTAGGAACGATCTGTTTGATAGCAAATTGTTCAGTTACACCCATCACACCCACCCCCACCCCCCTCACATGCACACGCGCACACACACATACACACACACACACACACACACACACACACACACACACACACACACACACACGCTCACACACACAAATTGGAGAGAGAGGGGGGGGATAGAGAGAGAGAAAGAGAAAGAATATGACGGAAACTCTCTCATATAACTATTATAATTATTGGCTTATTGAAAAAGTTCAACTTTAATGCTCTTTTTGGTGGCAGAGCTGGTTGTATTTAATTTTAATTCAGTTATGGGATGAAAGAAAGCAAAGAAATAGAACGACTATCATGTTGAGGCCAAGAATGAAAAATTGATAGTTAGTTACACGATTCTTGATAAACTATTACTTTACAATTTGCAGCATAGCGTTTTTGCATAGATTCCCTTTGATATGATGATGTGAAGAACAATCTTACCGGACACAAAAAAGTACATATTATTCTCTAAATAATTGCTTCGATTTTTTTTATTTTTTTTCAGACTAGTTTTCTAATGTCCTTGCAGCTTCAATGTTTTCAACAATTGAGATTTAACTGTATCCACTGAATGGAATGAGCGTAATGCTTTAGTGACATAATATTTTCCTCCAATACCTCAGAGTTCGTGAGAATGATGCTGCTCCACTAGCAAGGAGGCTGCTTGAATATTGTGTAAACCTTCACGGGTTTGGGATTAGGCTAACACTGAAACGTTCGATTGTTCCAGGATTGTTTTCAGAAGGAACATCTTTTGTAACAAGTTGCCTATTTCTGTTTTTATAATTACTCTTATTATGATTTTAAGTCAGGAGATGGTAACAAAAGAAAATAGAGTTCTTAAACAAGATTTCAACGTTTTTATTTTAAGAAATGAGTTGAAACAGAATCAAATGTTCAAAGTTTTTAACCCTCATGCCCCGCTTTAAAGTTGCATCCTCGGGTGGGTATTTAAGGTTATACTCTAAATTGGTAATGGGTTTCTGCAACGAAAAAATTGTGACTTAGTTTCAGCCCCCAAAAGTGTAACGATTTCGCTCCTCGCTGTTATAATAATATGCCAAAGACATAAGTTCGATTCCCACGTGGGAAGGTCTATTTTTATCGAATATATCCGTCTTTTACTGGACTACGGTTTCCAAGCAAAAAAGATTTGCCCTGACATATGATGAAGTTGACGCAGTGCGTCTCCTGAATTGTATCGATAGGGGAGTAATCTATATCTATAATCTGCCATCAATAAGTAACCTCAAAGTATAATCATATCATTAGAGAGCATAAAAGCAAATCAGTGCTGAGTGTTTGATTTGTATACACATGCACTTAGAAGGAAATGCCGTCTCCTGAGTGTGTTAGAAAATTCAGTTCAAATGTTGTATTAACTCTTCTGCGTTTTTGTTGGCATTTTTGTGTTTTCCTTGGTTTTGACTCAAACTTTTTGTTCGCCTTTCCTGTCTTGGATTACAGAATTTGGAGGCTAGATGTTACACTATTTTTCCACAATATAGATTTTTTATTCCAGAAAATGTTTGACATCTTCTTGTATCACAGACAGTGATACAGAATTTACATACATAGCCTCTTCAAACAAACAAAAATGTGATAGTCTTCTTAAAGTAACAAAAGCTTTCAACACTAGAATGCAGTTATTTGTTTGCCAACGGTTGCTAAAGTTGGTTTCTTTTGTTTGTTTTGCTTTTTCAAACTTTTAAAAGAAACAGCTCGTTTGAAAACTAACTTGGGAAGTGCAAAGGTTCACTAACACCTGGCCCACAACTGAAGCCAAAGTTATTTTGTTTTCTAAAGTTTGCAGACTATTACATGTTCTCTATTTTCGTTCCAAGAGTGCAAGTTAATGATATTTATTTCCGTTTTGACCAACCAAACTACGCTCCACCTTACTTATCTACTTATCATTACTTATCATCTTATCTACTTATCTAGCTATCTGCCTGCCTTCCTACCTGCCTGCCTGCCTACTTACCTACTTACCTACCTGTCTACCTGAATGTCTGTCTTTCCCGTAAGTGGACATACCCATTCCGCCACCGACAGACCGATCCATCCAGCCTTCCACTGTTGTTGTTGTTGTTTGTTGTTTCTTTGTTATTGTTATTTTCTGGTTTTTACCATGTTTGTTATATTTTACGCATGATAGATAAATAATAAATAAAATACTTACACTTTGCTGTTCCTGGTGAGGAAATTTGGGGTACAATGGAAAACATACATACATGGATAAATAAAATTAAGCACCTAAATAAAAGGACAAAGAATGACGAGTACACAATGTTACACCAGTGCAGAACAATAATTGTACAAACATGCTTTTGCTGGTCACCACTGTGCAGCTCACTGTAGCTATGTGCCATGGTATTTATTGTTTGTCTTACTTCTGTGTCCATGTCGTCAGCCTATTGCTCTGTCAGTCCAGTAGATAATTATTGTATGACCATACACTCGCTTCTGTGCAAGTGCGTATATTGTTTGGATAATTGTTTTTGAAACAACTTCCTGGCTCAGTATCAATGTAGATTTATGTGTCCCTTGAGAAACGGGTTGTTCTATAGGACCTTGCTCCAACCGTGTACGAGTCACCAGTTCGATAAAACTAATAAAAATGTTTGTTTTTTCCCTTCCTTTTTCAGAATTCGTAAAGATGATGACGTCAAAGTAAAGAGTTTCACCAACGCAACCCAATACTCTCATCGACAGAACGCATCCCCAGGTGTACCACATTATGATTACCTCCCTTGTAATGTTTGTTTAGGCCCTCTTGTTGGGTTTTCAGAAACATTTTATAAGGAATAAGAAAGCAGTATTGTCCATTTCTAAAATGTTGAAATGTTAATTTCACGACTTGCAGGCTACTACCAAGTTCATGTGCCTTTAGGTATAGTGTCAACTTCCCAAGGATTTTTTTTCTTGGCAAGGGTTAATGGACCGAGGTCACTGCCTAATGTTTTGACATACTACACGTAATATGGTATGCCTGGTTTCCTTTCATTTTTCTCAAGCTCATTATTTATATGACTTTATTTCTAATGCAAATCTATAAATACAAAAGTTATGTATCACTTAACACTTTTTGTTGTGTCTGTTTGTGCTTTTAGTGTTCATTTAGTGTCTAAAAAACAAAGACAGTGGTTGGAGGAGGGCGCCACTGGTAGATCCTACCTCTTTTATTTTCCCTTTGTTAATTTTGTCTGCCTGTCTTACTTTTTCCCAGCACTAAATTGCCTTTTTTTGTCGATGTGCTTCTCTTTACCCAAACGAACAAATAAATAAACTGACAAACAAATAAAGACACAAAGCAAATAATATGACTGTAGAGGTCGGAATGAGATGGTTCGTCTTCATGCTTCAAAAGGAGTCGCAAACTATGGGAAAGTGGGTAGTTGGCGAGTGCACCGATGTGGTTTGCTTCCTCCTTCCTATCAAACATCTATTGTCCTTATCTTTCAGCCTTCTGGTCCGTGTATTTTACTCTTTCGTAGCACCTTTTATCTTCGGCACTTGCATGGGGTAAAATTCTTACGAAAACGTTTCAAAACTAAACTATGGGGAAGGAAAGAGTCTCGAGTTTCGAAATTTGACAGAATGTTTATGCTTCGGGGCAAAGTATTTCCTGTATAAGTCTTCTAATTTCATATAACTCCGTAAAGTTACAGACATTGCCCAAAAATGTGTCTCTTCCATTATGGCCAAATCGCGGTTTTTTTAAACAGATCTTTTAGAAAAATATGTTTTTGACCGACCCTTGTAGTACTCTTGAATGGTACTTGGCAACGAAATGAAAGGTTACGTGCATTATGATGTATTTTATTCTACGCTTTCGAATATATCCCCGTATGTTTGCTGGGACGTCGTTGCCCTCTCAGCATGTGTTGGCCTTAACCAGCAGGATCGAAGCAGCCCGCCTCCAAAATGATTCATCAAATGATGGGTTAGGGCGTAACACATTTACAAGGAACTCTATAATTAGCGCCCTGCCCAGAGTACCACGACATCACAGTTTCCCCTTTACTGAAACAAGTCAGAGAACAATACATTTGTACTGATATATAATAATAATAATAATAATAATAGATAGATAGATAGCATTTGTATAGCACAAATCCCCGCTCAACAGCAAGCTCTATGCGCTTCACAATCTATACTATTACCCCAGCAGACCTGAGAGCATTCTGAAACAAACTCAACTTCCTGGGAAGCATACAGTGCAAGTAGCCACTTATAGGTGCTAAAACTCTAACATACTGACAAGATCTGTCACTGTCTATGGCCGGGTACCCATTTCCACCTGGGTGAAGTGAGGAAAATTCGTGCAAAGTGCCCTTCCCAGGGACTCAACGTCGGGCTTTCGGCTCGAACCCCAGAACCCGCTACCTCACGATTACGAGTCCGGTAGCCTAACCACTAGGCCACCGACGCCACAAGACAAGTTGACTGTTAACGTAACATAACATAATTTGTATAGCGCGAGTTCACGCTCAACAGCCCTACTAGTGGTTCGGCTGCAGAACCCATATTCATGAGATTGCGGGCTCGGGGGGGTTCGAGCCTCATCTCGGCCCGACGTTGTATCCGTAGGCAAGGCACTTTATCCGAATTTCTCAATTGGGAAGGATATTAAACTTGAGGATTTAGCCTAATAAATAACCTAATAGTGTTGATAGGAGCGTTAAAACTACAGCATGTCACATTTTAACGCTCAAGAGGAAGCTCTATGGGCTCTATATTATCACCCTTGCAGGCGTGACAGCATTGTGATTAACATTCAACTTCATGGGAAGTGCAAGCTATCGTTGAACAGGCACTGAAACAAGCTATTGCTCCGTCTGTGGCCAGGTACCCATTCTCCCCTGGATGTAGTGAAACAATACCACTGAGGGGAGGGGGAGAGAGAGAAACAGAGAGAGAGAGAGAGAGAGAGAGAGAGAGAGAGAGAGAGAGAGAGAGAGAGAGAGAGAGTCCAAAGAGACAGAGAGAAACCATACACTGCTTTCGGATTCACACCCCGAATTTCTGCGAGGTAGCTAACCTCATGCTCATGTGTGCCAGCGACCAGCGCAACTTACAAGAATCTACAATATATCAATGACCTACTCCTTAAAGTTAAAGACGTGGGGTGTGGATGTTTTAACATTGCTGATCACATTACGCACAAATGAACCCACTCAGGAAAAGGTTAGAAATGCATCTAGGTATAACATTAAATGTACAAACTTGACTCGACAAGGGAGTCTTGAAAAGAGCCCCCTGAACACCGGAACTGTCACGCCTTCCCTTCGATCACGTATCTGATAAGTCTGTCATAATCAATAAATGATCATCAAAAGCCCATTATCGGTTGACCTAAATATATCTGATCTACTCTTATATCAATCTTTCTGTGTTTCCCTTGAACTTCCTCTACCTTTATGCCTGTCTGCTCAGCAACCTCAGGACTAATGTATCTATCTATCTATCTATCTATCTATCTATCTATCTATCTATCTATCTATCTATCTATCTATCTATCTATCTATCTATCTATCTATCTGTCTATCTATCACTGTTGTTGGCCGTTCGTCTCTCCCTTCTGACTTGTTAGCTTGTCTAGCCTTCTTTATGTTTCTTTATTGTGGACGAATGGACAATGGTCCAGCTAAATGGCTGTCTATATTTATGTGTCGTGTTTGTGCATGTGTGTGTGTGTGTGTTTGTGTGTGTGTGTGTGTGTGTGTGTGTGTGTGTGCGTGCGTGCGTGCGTGCGTAAAGGAGGGGATAAGAGACAAGTAGTAAAAAATACAAAACAGCCATTCAGCCGTAAGATGTAAGAATGTCCACTCACTCTTCTAGAAGTCTGACTAGCCAAACTAATGTGTTTGACAAGGCACTCAAAGCATTAGGGCCTTGGAACAGGCGAATTTGTTCTGCTTCACGGCAGGCAGCCCTGTTTGGCACGCCAGTGTTCATTGACTTCCTTTGTGGTGTGCTGTAGGTTTCTCTAGTTTCAACTCTGTAGTTTTTCTCCCCCGGAGTTAAAACCTGCCGTTTAGTATCGACCTCCGACTGGAAGGCGACAAATAGATGTTGAACCAGGAAAAGGTTCTCAAACAAACCACATTTGGAGGGCTTCAGTCATGGTTGCATATGCCGAGGTAAAGCACAACAGCAGATGATGAAATGGCCAGTCAGTCAACTACTGTACTGTTATTTCCAAGCCAGACGAAAAAAATTAAGTGCCCAATGAAAGAGAATAAAGCAGTCCCTCTAGGCATTGGACACTTCAAGAACCATGCTAATATTTAGCGTTGATGACTTGGTATGGGTCGAAATAAGAGACAAGAAAGAGCAAAGGAGTGCTTATTTTGAGCTTTGCATAGCCCAAATATGCAAACTTCCCCCGAAAATTTTTTGGGCTACCCTTTCATTGCTAAGGTAATTGATCTTAAGAAGTGGAGAATTAGGTTCGCTTTCCAAAATTGAGCACATTTGTCTTTCTTTCATTTCTAAAGTATAATATATAACTTTTACAGGAAAATCTACCTGTTTGGGGCTTCAAAAGTACTGGAATATCGATGGTAACTTTATATGTGTTAGGTGTGAGTAAGGGATAGGATAGTAATTTCTCAGCCCAATTATCACAGTGTTGTTCTTAAATCGAAGGTGTCACCTTTTGAATAAGTGTGCTGTCCTCAAAAGAACATTAATCCCCTGACATAATGTGCCTTGGTCGGTCAAAGGATTCTCGGCCGCCCTCTCAATAGAAGGTCACACAAACTATAAATTATAACCTCTGGACACTCTGCCACTGATCACCTGTAGTGTTTCCAGACATCTGAGTGCAAAAAGGTTTGCCCGTGAGGTTTCTTTACCCTTCACGCTTAGACTCATGAACCGCCCCCGTATGTTTGTATAGGCTCTGGGAGAGCTTGTAAACGTTGGCTTATTTAAAAGTATTTGTCTCGAGGCATAACTCTGTCCTCTATTTTCCTCCTTTTCATACATTATATTATCTCCTCTTGAATATTCCAGTTCCATTGAAAGTTAAAAACTAGCCATCTGTCTATTCTTTTCTGCAAAAAAATACTTGTAGAGAAAAATAGTTTATATTACTACAACCTATCACTCAAACAGTGACATTCTCGTTCTTGGTTCTGTTATTTTTGTTCCTGTGTATGTTGCTGTCGCTACTGCTGCTACTCCTGCTATTGCTGTTTCTGGTTCAAACCATGATTTATCCAATTTGTCAAATTGCCGGGTAATTACTATTACTCGTTGAAGCTCGGGATTATAACTTGGCATTTTCACTTGTAGGATAAATCAGATCTACCACCACAACTCATGTAATAAATTACTTTCTATCTGACTATTAAAGAAGGGGTTTTGAGCGAGGGTGGGGTAACAGGGAAGGGCTAGTTTCGCTTTTGTTTTAGCGTAACACAAACTTTGCCCGAAAGAAAATTTTGAACATTTTTGTTTGGTAAGTGTTTTACTGCTTAATGTCACATTTTGAATAGTTAGAAGCTGGGGAAAAGGTGGGGGTAGGAACTCAAATCTCTCAAAGGTCTAAGCAAGAATAATTCATATAACCCGGTTCGGGGATACGGCAGTTCCCCCGTCAATCTGAGTTCTTGGCTGCCATCACCATTTCCGCCCCACCCAAAAAAAAAACCACCAAAGAATTCCTTCTCCAGCTCCCAAGACCCCCACAGGCATGCACTAATTGTGTTCCTGTCAATGGTGGCGCACTAAAAAAGCATGTTAGCATCCCTTGGAATCTGCCCCCCACCCCCGATGTGTCTCGGCTCTCTTGGTTTTTTTTTCTTTTTCTTTTCTTTTTTTCTTGTTTTTTTTTTACCCTGCCCAATTCTATCATTTGGCGCTTTTGTGTTTAGTAATAACAGCAAACTGTGCTGCATTTTGGGTTTTGAAATTAGCCGTTAGTTTTAGAGTAAACTCTTAGGGAAATGTTTTACATAATATAAATAAATACATTAATAAATAAGGAAATACATATGTTTCTTCACGCTTATAACGTTTTTGGTAAGTTACACATCTAAGTGTTGCCATAGCCCCCAACTGGAGATGGCTACCACAACTGGTTAATAGTTAATTGTTTAGATCATTTTAGTCCTACATTCCTCAGCTCTTTCGAGTCACGAGGTGGGTCGGCACCCTCTGTCCCTCTCCCTAGAGGAGTCATCTTTACAGTGTCACAGTGTCTCGGCTCTCTTGTTTTTAGAAAATCAGGAAGGGACGGCTGTTTTGTAATACATGTATAATTAATATGCAGTTTATATTCTCGGGTTTTTAAACTGGCGGGAAAGTTGCTTGTGTTTGGTTTTATTTGTTTTCAGTTCTACTTACATGGTCTTTTAATTAACATGCCTCGTTGCTTAATTAAAACCTGTTCGTACTAAAGTTTTAAGATTAAAGTCGTACTGGTCTCAGTGTATGTCTTTTCGAGGTACAGCCTATAGGACTTGCATGAAAACACTGGAATGTCCGTAAGGGAAAATATAAATGCATACATGTATTCCTACGTGAAAATTCTGGACTCCAATTTGGATTAATAAACCAAACACTTTTCATGTGTCAGCCAAGATACAATGTAGTTACACTCCGCTGGTTCCTTTTGTAGACCTAAAACATTAAAAAAGAAGACATAACTATATCTGACAAATGAAGAGTACAGGAGGAAAACGACGGTAGTCACAAACTGAAAATCATGAGGGTACCAATTTTGAACGCTTGTAGACTCATAACTGTATTTATGTTCAGCTGTTGGTTGATTATTGTTGTTAGATTTCCCATTCAACAACACTTAACAATAAACCACCAGCCAAACAAATATGAAGCTGTGAGTCCACAAGCTTTTAAAATTGGCAGCCTCACAATGTCCAGTTTGTGACTTCCGGCGCTTTTCCTCTGTGCTCTTCATGTGGATTATAGTGCTCAAAAACTATTCTGGAAAACAAAAACAACAACAAAATGCGGCACTTCACACAAACAGCAGAGTCGTGATTTCAATCAAGACCAATGCTTCCCTACGCTAAATAGATCATCAAACATCATTCCTTTGTGCACAGTGCGAATTTTGCCGCGTCACGATGGATTTCTTATTGAACGAGCAATGGTACCCGAAAAACGAAACATTCATAAGACCATTTCAAACCTGGCAACGCCAACAGAAGGCCTCTTACCTGTCAATCAATAAAACTTTAGTGCTCCAGTGGTCAATCAGGTTGTGTTAAGGTCGATATATTGACCTCCCCAAGGTCTACTTCAACACTGACCTTTCTTCACTCTGCCAATACCCACGGCACGTCCTGTCAGGTCTTTGTGTGGTAAACATTTCTTGCTTCTGTCTGCTCTCTTAAGCTTATATTTTCCTTTTTCACAGTTTTTCTTTTTTTTAATATATTTTCGGGGTTTCTTCCCACCCCGTTCCCCCTCCC
>NW_004797490.1:743398-744635 GCF_000002075.1 Aplysia californica | reverse complement strand
TCTCTCTCTCTCTCTCTGGCATTTCGAGCCCTTGCTTTCTTTCTCTCTCTTTTTATCTTTCTCTCTATTTCTTGTTTGCTTTCCTTTCCCCCAGCCACACAGTACCATTTGAACACGAAAATACTCACAGACGTGCATAACCTTAATCACTATACTACATTTTACGAAACACATAATATATTATTATATATCTATGGAGAAAACAATAGGACTGGTGGGAGTGCATACTGTGAAAGTATGCGCGGGTTTTGTGTTTCAACTGAACATACCGCAGCCCCAACGGTTTCCTCAGTCACTCGGCCTGACTAGATCTAGTAAACGACGACAGTCGCTGACCACTCCCGACCTATTAACAGTTCACAAAGAACCGATCCCTGCCAGTGCTGTAGTATGCTTTAACTGTTCCGTCTTATATCATTATTTTATCACCTTCTGCCACCACTGTCAACTACACAGCCCTCAGAATATGGTAGGTGCTAGTGTTACTTTTTTGTCATTATTTTATTGGCAGCGCTTCGTGGTGTTGTGTTCTAGAGTTTGTACTTGTTTTGATGTGGGTGTTTATCCCATGATTCTCGATGTTTGACATCTGGCACCTGCAAAAGTTCCTGATGAAACTGTTCTGTTATACGGGGTGCCCATTACGGCTGGATTGGGCCGATCGCCCGACTCGGTAGCCTGAAACCGAAAACAAATACTTTTGTTTTTTAGGTGACCAAGTCTGGCGATCGGCCGATCCGCCGAACCCATCAGTAATGGCCACCCCGCATTACCGTGATGTCTTTTTTTCGTTCATATTAACTCTCTACAACGAGAGCACTGGGGTGAGGAGAAGAGTGACCCACTCGTTTAGACTTGATCTAAGTGATTGAACGGATGATTGCGCTTTGTAATAGGGGTCGTGTTGTCATTTTTTTATGACAACCCGACAGGGACTTAGGGTTATAAAAAGTTCTTATCCCTGCTGAACATAACGCACAACCCCTCCTCTAATGGGTGCCACTGGTACGAAAAAGCCTTTCTGAAGCATGGAGGGCAGTTACAAGCTTGTTTACTATGTATTCAGGGCAGTTCTCTTTCCAGATAGTCTTAGTTTAGTTTAGTAAAAGTTTTACGGTGCTCGCAACTGCATAAGGTTATAAGAGCGCCTTCTTTAGTTCCGCACAGTATGAGCATGACATTGATAAATCAGCCCATTTAAAATTCTATTGTGTATAAGAGCGTGTTAATACCCCCC
>NW_004797490.1:739198-741916 GCF_000002075.1 Aplysia californica | reverse complement strand
CACACACACACACTCACACAAACATACAATTAACAATAACAAAAGTGAAACTTTTTTTCTGTTTTCAGGCGGACAGACTGTCTCACGAGCAAATCGCTGGTAAGACGTCTACTACCACTTAAACTTATCTTTTGTTTTTCAATTTTTAGCGCGCTTCCATCTCAGAAACATGTCTAATACATTGGCCCCTTCACTTGTTCGGATTTTTGCTTGTGTGTTGTATTCGCAGATTCACTGCTATTCTTTGTTCACATATCTATGCACCTCTTATAAGGACGTTTAGTTTCATCATGCAGGCCCTTTGTACACAAGCTTGAATACAATCAGGGCAGACTGCTCAGTTGTTCGTACATCAAGGTAACATTAGTTTTATATTGGTACAATTCCTTTAGCTTCTTTCTTTTCTCTCAATTACTACTTTATTTACAGTACTTAGTTAGAAAGATGGATAGAAAGATAGATGGATAGATAGATCGATAGATCGAAATATAGATAGACAGACATGTTGACTTGATAAAGCGTCCAGTCTTCGAAAAGACCCGAAGGCTCTTACATAGAGAATGAGAAACGAAGTTTGTTACGATCGCTTTTTTCTTTCAAGTGTGTCTACACTGAAGGTCGGAAAGTCACCGATGGTGTTTGTCCAGCTTTAGGGCCTTGACAGACGAGATGTAAAAATCGCAGCAGTAGTTAAAGCGCAATCTGGTGGTGCATGCACTGTGGGCAATGGGTACGGTCACTCGAGCGACACGCGATGTTTTCAGTCCTGGCGTAGCAGACGTCTGTCGCCCAATTTCTGCTGTGCCGCGACACACCATTGTTTTAGTGAAGCACACAGTTCAATGGATGCGGACACACGAGATGTATTGATACTACAATACTGTGTTTTTTTATCGCTTCTCATTCAACACGACAATATTTACAATGCCACCGTCTCTTCTTATCACGAAACAGAGCGTTTAATTTTGGAATAAAAGAGTAGAAACATCATTTGGGACAACACAAATGAGGAAAAAATTTTTTTTTTAACAATGTCAATTCTTCAAATGAGGTTTTCTGGATACGAAAGTAATTGAAGAATTTGGACTCATCTTCTTGAAGCTCTTCATATAAGGTGTAAAACTGTCTTCGTATAGTATAGTATGGGGTTTTACGGCGCTCGCAACTGCATAAGGTCATATGAGCGTGCCCAAAAACTGTCTTCTTAGTAATCTGTGAGAAACAATGGGATTATCACAAATTCTTTTTTGTCGCTTTCTTTTTTTTTAAAGATTCTTCTCAACACCATGACCAAAGTCACCCTGACTCTCTGATCGTCCATGTTGAACTGAGCAGTAGCGTAAAATGTCGCCCAGTGGGGCTGCCACACAAAGTAAGCGACTCTTTCTGCGCAGAAGTTTCTTACAGATAAATTCTTTTTTTTTATAACTGTGTCAATAGTATCAGTGTTTGAGGAGCATGAAATCACACATATCTTAATCATTGCACATTTAGCACCATTTTGTATGCTTTGAAAGTTCCTGCCAAAGAGAGGGAAAAATTATGCTGTAGTCGGAAACATTCTCAAAAGGAGTACTGCACTACTCTTTTTTTTTTCTTTTTTAATTGCCATGGTCATAATTGAGTTGGGTTTTTTTTTAATTTAAAAAGTTTCTTTAAATTATTTTTTAATAAGTTTTTTACAAAAATCATAATTGAGGGAGTTCTTTTGTTTAAATGTACCTTTGATATAACACAACATTTTTATCCAGAGTTCAAAGAGGCGTTCAGCCTGTTCGACAAAAGTGGCGACGGCACCATCACCACCAAAGAGCTGGACATTGTCCTTAGATCCCTGGGACAGAATCCCACAGAGGGCGAGCTACGGCACATGATCAACGAGGTGGACCAGGACGGTGAGCTAATGTCTTTGCAAACCCGTTCTTTGAGAGATCACACATCGTATCTTCAAAGTAGTGGCGTTCTTTTGAGGAACTCAACCCCCCCCCCTCCCCCACCACAAAATCCACTAAGGGTGGGGGGAATGACAAATATACACAATATGAACAGAGTCTACCTCTCTAGTGATAGAACAACATTAGCTGGCTTCTGGTGCTCTACACAAGGTGTTCGTTACCATGGATGGGGGTCTCACGAACTTCCTATTTGGCTCGGTTCTTTTTGGGAGATGGACGTTAATCTCGGAGGCCCCGCCTATTAAATGACCTAATAATGTTGATGGGGGCGTTAAACCTATACCATTTCACATTTCACCTTGTTGGGGGAAAACAACTTACCCCTCAAGACAAAGCACCATTTTTAAATACTATTTCTTGAAGCTGCGGTTTGTTGAAAACTGTTTGTGGTGGTCATGTGTGCATACTGCGCTCGTTGAAAACATATTAGCAGCCAAAAACATAAAGGAGAAGCCGTTATCAAGAAAACTTGGAGCGTGATTTTTTTTATAGCAATTGTATCAGCTCAAAAGTTCGAGATAAGCTTCGTGGGGGCTATACTGTTTTTTCTTAACATAAGTTAGGTGAATTAAGTTCTTAATAGCATGTATGGTGTATACGTAGAAATAATTTATTCTGTTGAAAAATAATTTACTCTGTAGAGGAATATGCAATACACTCCAGTGAGATCTATCAGGAGAGGAGGAGGAGAAGGAAGGAAGGAAAAAAAAAAGAAGAAGAAGAAGAAGAAGAAGAAGAAGAAGAAGAAGAAGAAGAAGAAGAA
>NW_004797490.1:730532-738386 GCF_000002075.1 Aplysia californica | reverse complement strand
TGGGGGGGGGTTGTTATTATTATGATGATAACATTATTATCATTATTATCATTATAGTTATTGTTAATGTTATTATGCTTCCCGGGAAGCTGAGAATGTTTCGGAGTGTTCTATAGTCTGCTGGGGTAATAATACAGTGTAAAGCCCATAGAGCCTGCAGTTGAGCGGGGATATGCGCTATACAGTTAAATCTGAAAATTTACTTGTTAGTTGACAAACTGATTCATTATGTGAGGTGGGGGAGGGAGGGATTTGTTGATGGGTTGGTGGATGGATAGATGGATGGATAGATGGATGGATGGATGGATGGATGGATGGATGGATGGATGGATGGATGGATGGGTGGATGGATGTTTTTGGTAAGTTATTTGTTTATTGATATGTTAAGTGTCAGATTGTTCATTTGGTTTGCTGAATATTTTGATTGATTCATTAATTTGATGTTTGGTGGGTTGGTTGGATAGTAGAAAAGTTGACTGGCTGTTTGATTGTTCTTGAGGTATTGGTTTAAAAAAAAAAATTTTTTAATTAATTGATTTTCTGAGAAATTATGGTGATTGATAGTTCAACGGAATAACTGTCTTAGGTGCCCCTGGTTGTCTTTCAATCAGAATTTTTTTTTCATCTTTTGATCTTTGAAGAGGATTACCGCTGTCGCTGTAATGATATCTCATTCCTTTATCTTTTTTTCTAAAGATGTGCTGATAATTTCCTTTGATGATTATCAATGTTCTACATTTCAGAATTTCTTAAACTGATGACTGGCAGTTAATTAGAAACAATGTTGTGGCAACAGAACAGAATACTCTCGGATACAAACCACTGTACAGGTTTTCGGGTCACTTTGGGAATACCAAAAAGGAAGCGGAAAATATGTCATCCTTGCAGGAAATAACAGAAGAACGTTCAACCAGGTATGCACAGGCACAATTAATGGAAAGACCCTCGGTGACATTTCGGAGAGAGCAACGGGCGGAGCATCAATGGACATGTCCGGAATGCAGGAATGTTGATTCCTGAAACAATGAACAATGTTTCACTTATGGTGATGATGTTGCGTGGATTTATGTAAAATTACGTATAGTGCATTGTTGCTAAAGTGAATTAAGAGAGCTGCTATCATTGTATAATACTATTTAGCTTCTCTCCATTCTCCTTAATATTCAATTTTTTTTCTTCTTCTTTCATTCAGCAACTTCACCAAAACCTTTTTAAGAAAGTATTGTATTTTCTTAAGAGTTGATATTTTTATAGTAGTTCAATTGAGTTGTGCACGTTTCAAAACGTGGAACTGACCTGAAACAATGAGTTATTAAGTTTAGTTCATTGAAAAGAACCGTTCTTCTAGAGGATGAGTAGCCGTTAATCCCACACAAGAGCTCTTGTCCGTTGATTGCATGATGGTACAATTTTATCCTTCCCATTCTTCGGTCGACACTAAAACAAAAAGTGCACCATTCAATATAAACGTAAGGGCGCATGCGCCTAACTGTATTTCCTCTTCGTACAGTCAGTCGAATTCAGAAAAGTATTTTTTTAATGTTACAAAGACGTATGCCAAAGGTCATGAACGCTTCAGATTTATCTTGTTGCACTGCTCACACAACTCAATGTCTTTCACTCCATTTATCACATTCATTTGTTTCTCAAATCTCAACTTTGTGAAATAAATGTTCCATCAGAAATAAAGTGTATGTTAGTAGTCATTGAGGTTATGCGCGTTATTTCTGGGTTGAGAGATGAACACAAAGTAAGTGTCGTTTATTTGATGTTGTTAAAAAGTATCGCCTTACTAAACATACTGAGTTGGTGGTTGGCAAGTGCTCTGGTGTTGCTTGTTCCTTCATTCCTATCAAAAACTCTCTTTCTTCCTCCTTTTTTGTGTTTGTTACTCTATTGTAACACCTCTAATCTTCAGCACTTATATGACATTATGGTGTTACAAGTGCCGTAAAACTAACTAAAACTACAACTAAACGTACTAAAAGTAATTTTGCAGTTTGTGCGGTTTTTAAAAATTACGGAAGAGAATATATTTCAGGGGAAACACTTTAAAGAGATCACTTTTTAGAAATAAAAGGACCCACAGAACTTTTCTCTGAATCCTGCTGCACCACAGCAGTTGTTGGCTTTATGTAGCTAACTACGAATTGTAAAGTTCTACATTCTCAGCACCTAGTTTTGAGAAACGTGACATCACAAATGGTGAGTTTCAGTACTTGTCAAGCTTTCTCGAATCTAATTCTCTAAATATCTTGATAACGACTCCGAATAATTTTGATAGAGCAGATAGAACATTTGGTATCTGACCTCATGGTCTTTTTAACTCCAAACGGCCAAAATAAATGTCAGATAGAACTTTGTAATTCTGGGGTAGCGATGTGTGTCTGCTGTTGCGTAACACGTTCTCCTTTCTTTTCTTTTTTTTTACTAATTGAAGAAGCACACTGCCGTAAGCTGACAAAACGCTGTTTTCGCCCAGGGTGTCTAACAGAACGCCTTTTTTCCAAAGCCATGGGGGAAAAAAGGGGTTCTGTCAGTGAACACTTTTTTTTTTAAAGGCGTTTTGTCAGCGTAACCATTTCAAAAAGGCGTTCTTCCGAATTTTTAATGTTAATTTATTCAAAAACTAGTCACAGTTTCACTTTGATTTTTTTCACACAAGTAGGGTAAAAGGTCAGACTATCGATTTAGCAAATAAGAAAAATGTCCCGCCAAAAGGAAAAAAGGCGTTTTGTCAGCTGACACACAGGGCCCTGAGACAGGAAACGTGGCCAACCCCACTGACGCTACAAGAGAAGCTATACGGGCCGCCAGATGAACTGAGCAGGACGGCCCAATTTATGACAGATACCAGACTTCAAGTGTGATGCGATCGAGAAGAAGAAGAAGTCAGCTGACGGCAGCACATTCCTGTCCTTTGACGTGATGTTTGAAAAGGAGCACAACATTGTTAATAGTACAGATGTTTCCATTCTGCTTTATCTACCGGAAAACTATAAAGACAGGTAACAACAGGCATACTACAATATAGTATGCAAATTCGTATTTCTGTTAAATTATAATGGTGCAGACAGAGAAATAGAAATGCGAACTCAAAAAGCCAACGCTGCCACCTATTATACCAGCCTGCACCCCTCTGATCTCATCAAAACATCACCATGGACACAAAGAGACAGCTTATCACTTCAATATTCATACCAACATTATGCTACCAGTGCCAGACCTAGACATTGAGTCAAACCCATGAAAGCAAAATCATCACTGCATGAAGGATGAAATGTCTCCGCAAAACCCATAACATCACAAGAAGAGACAGGCCGAGCAATGGAGAGGTAAAAGCAGAGATTGGCACTAAGTCCTGCCTGTATTTCATAGAAAGACGGAATAAAATGGTTTCGCCACCTATTACGTATGTCACCTGGCCAGCCAACCTCGAGAGCCTACAACACCTAGCACTCAGGCTATAAAGAAAGAGTAGGGCCACGCATAAAGTGGATTGAGGGTGTCAAGGAAACCCTGAGAAATCGTAATATCCCAATTGAAAGAGCTGTTGAGCTGGCCTACCCTTGACGCTTAACGGTAACAGAGGATACAAAAGTAAAAATAAAGTAAGTATAATGGTGCATAATGTGTTTTAATATTGCTTTTTGGTCCTCTGATCGGGGCGTAGTATTTCACCTCCTTTCCTGCTCTCTTGCAATAGTCCTCTTTCTGCCCCCACCCCCTCACCTTCTTTGCCCCCTCCTCTGGGCTCCTGACTCTTTCTGCAGCCTTTCTACTGCTACTCCTTGGCTCCTTCTTACTGCTGTCTTTCATCCACACCCCTGATCTTCTTGTAGGAAAGATCTACACCTAGCCTTCTCGGACAAGGGCGAAGAATCTCGGAGGGCCCGTGAGTAAGTTGCGCACATTAAAGATCCCTTGGTCGTCTAAAATCGATAAGAGTAGGCTTCGGGCGCCACCCAAAAAAAGGGGGGGGGGCGTAGTATGTGTCCACTAAGTCTTCAAAGGGTCAAGCAAAAGGTAAGAGTTGGAGTCAGTGTACACCACGGAGACCAATGCCTCCAACATTATGTAAAGGGGGTATCACATGTTCAGTTAAAACTATCACTTGTCCGTCTCTTTGTGATACGAGAATGTTTCAACATTATGAACTTTGTAAAATAACATCTTTTGGTGATCTTCAAAAGTCAACAAGAACTGTCTTTTAATGTGCTACTTGCGAGTCAGTTTGCTAATTGTGATACGTTGTTTCTGAATTCGTTTTTATTTTTACGACAGGACATAGTTTTCACTAAATCTATATATACAAATGTTGGGGTTTTTTCGTCGGAGGCGTTAGGGAAGATTTCACTGGCTTTATCTGAAGCGTTCTTTCCTTACGAGTAGCTAACTGGTTCCTTCTGTATATCTGAAAAAAATAAAAAGAATACGGCTATACCATGTTGGCACATTTTAGTAATTAACAAATACCGGCACCAAAATCAGGACACGGGACAAAATAAAACAATAACGAAAGACAATACATGGCACTCGAATTATAGTGTTAAAAGACCTATCACCCCCCCCCCCCCCCCCCCCCAAAAAAAAGCAACAGCAACCGTACTTCGAGCAAACAGCACATTCATCGTTTCAAACACATTGGTCCATGCGTCCATACGAACATTCCTTGGCGCACAGTGCGGGTTTTGCCGAGTCACGGCAGATATCTTAATCGTGCAATGCGAATTTCGTAGCCGCAATGCGGACTTTTACTGCGCAAAGCGACATTTAAAACTCCATACAGAGTCTACGAGCGTAGTTGAGGGGTCGGATAAAAGACATTAATTATACACTTGTGTAACAAAAGAGTAATTGTAATGATCTTCCAAAAGAAAACCTTACTCACTCAATCGTAGTAAAGGTATTGAAAAAAAAACCACACCTCCCAACCAGCCCTTCCCTCAAACGCACAGAGTCAAGAAAGTTCCATTTATGCGGATGCCAGAATAAAGATAAGTTCATTAGATCATTTCGAACCTGAGGAAGCCAGAAGAAGGCCCTTTACCTGCAAATCAATAAAACTTTAGTGCCCCAGTGGACAATCGGGGTGTGCTCTGGTCGATATATTGACTTCCCTCAGGTCCACTTCATCACTGACCTTTCTTCACTCTACATATGCCCACGGCACACACTAGATCTTAGTGTGGCAACACTGTCTGCTGTCTTTACAGTTATTTTCCTTTCTCAACGTTTTTCTTTCATTTAATATATTATATATATATATATATATATATATATATATATATATATATATATATATATATATATATATATATATATATATATATATATATATATATATATATAAATCGCCGTCGTAATAAGATCTGATAACTACAAAATTTTCGATTTTGGGTTGGGGTTTTTTTTCGCTTTTTTTAAACCAAGCATGATTCATAGTAGATAGGTCGTTTATTTGTTTCTGACCTCATAGTCTCTCAAAACGGCCCAAAATGTCAGATAGAATGTACATCTAAGGAAGCCAGGTCGGAAGCCCAGAAAGACAGAGTGGGGGGGGGGGTAATGTTATGTAACCATATGAGAAGGGAATGGGAGAGAGAGAGAGAGAGAGAGAGAGAGAGACAGAGAGAGACAGAGAGAGAGACAGAGAGAGAGGCAGAGAGAGAGACAGAGAGAGAGACAGAGACAGAGAGACAGAGAGAGAGAGAGAGAGAGAGAGAGAGAGAGAGAGAGAGAGAGAGAGAGAGAGAGAGAGAGAGAGTTTCGTAAACAATCCAGCTGTTCTGCCAAAGTTGGTTACGGACTTGGCAAACGTGTGGAAGGTTAGTGTTCAATGCCAGCTGGAAAGGAAAAGGGGGCACTATCAATAATTTGGGTTTCTTTTCGCAAGGAATTTCTTTCTCTCCAGGACGAAAACGTTTTTTCTCCTCTTTTCTTTTCTTTGAAAGTTTAAAAACTCAAAGTCGGGAGTGTTGTTTTATCATTCATTAGTTTGAGGAGTTTTCAAGAGTCTCCAACCAATTCATTATATTCTGTCGGAAATAGACGGAAGCATCAGAGAGGCTATAGGTGCTCTCGTAGTACAGAAGTATGGTGTTCGCCCCTCATTCAATAGGTCCCGGGTTCGAAACCTGACAGCGACGTGAAATTTTCTTCTTTAAAACAGTTTCTCCTTTCACCTCCTTTCCTGGTCTTTAATCATGTTCTGTCGTCTGCTTTTGCCTCCACTTTCTCCCCCCCCCCCCCTTTTCCACACACCGCACAGTTTTGCCCCCTCCTTTGGTCTCCTAACTCTTTCTGCAGCCTTTCTACTGCTACTTAACGCTTCCTTCTTACTGCTGCTTTTTTTTTTTAGCAACACCCCTGATCTTAGGGTAGGTAAGAACTAACACCTAGCCTTCCAGGACAGGGGACAATGAATATCGGAGGTCCCGTGTGCAAGTTGCGCACGTTAAAGATCTCTTGGTGGTCGCCGTCTGTGCAAAATTCAAAATTGATTCCTATCAGACTGAAAATCTTTAAAGTGTCCCGCGCGCTTATATGAATTATGCAGCTGCGAGCGCCGTAAAACACTTACCAAAAAAAAAAAAAAAAAAGAGAGGCTATCCCTTCATCATCCACAGAGATAGTACAGCCAGAGGCGTTAAAACATTACAAGTACCACGTAACACTCATTCGTCGACGTCGTTGTAAATGTAGTGTAGGTCTGTACCTTTTATCTAACGACGGTCTTACAATTGACCATGATATTATCCAACATCATTGAATGCATACACTTGAAATATTTGATAAAAGCTATGACCTTGGAAGCATGAAACTTGGGCGAGATGGGGGTTTTTCAGTTCGTGCCTTATTTTCCTGAGGAAAGAAAACAACAGAGGGAAGGGGAAAGGGGGAGGGGGGGTTCCAAACTGTAATTCGCTCACACTGTGGCACATATCACTATCAGATAGACCCAGTGAGACACAGGAGTGCACAGACGTGTTTGGGAGAGACATTTTGAAGATGGGTATTGCCGCGCTGCTTCATAAATCTGTGTTTGCTGACCACACATATATATGGGGGCTCTCGTGGTCTACAGGTTAAGGTGTTCGCCTGTCATTCAACAGGTTCCGGGTTCGAATCCTGACAGAGACAGAAAACGTTCTTTACTGCTGTCTTTCAGCCACACCCCTGATCTAAGGGTAAATGAGATCGAACACCTGCCCTTCTCGCTTTAGGGCAAAATGTCTCTGGGGTTCCTTGTGCAAGTTGCACACGTTAAATATATCTTGGGGGTCCTAAAATCGATAAGAGTACCAAACGTAAAGTGTTTAATGTGTCCTGCGTACTCATATGACCTTATGCTGTTGCGAGCGCCGTAAAACCCTTACGAAAAGGAAGAAAAGAAAAGGCAACACAGAAAGTCCTCAGGAAGGATGAGCGCTATGTGCATTTCGGGGAAACAGGCTGGAACGACTGATACTTTTCAAACAATACAGGACATACCTTTTTGGATTAGATTATTGATCCCGATTTTATTTTTTTCCCTTTTTTTGGGGGGGGGGCAGGGGGATATATCCCTAAGCACTTTGTTGTTGTTGTTGTTGTTGTTGTAGTAGTAGTAACCGGGGCAGGAAGATCGTGTTTATCTGGTACATAATGAGGCAGGCAGAACTGGATGGGGTATTAGGGCAGAGAAATAAAGAGGAAGAGGGAAGAGGGAGAAAGGGAGAGAGAGAGGGAGAGAGACAGCGACAGAGAGGGGGGGGTGGGGTGGAGAAAGCGAAAGAGAAAGAGAAAGGAAGAAAGAAAGAAATAAAGAGAGAGAGAGAGAGAGACAGAAATAAATAAATAGAGAGAGAGAGA
>NW_004797490.1:727538-729289 GCF_000002075.1 Aplysia californica | reverse complement strand
GTGTGTGTGTGTGCACCTTGACTTGACAGTAGGTTTTTGATTTTGTCTGATGTGACAGCTGCGTGTTTTCAAGTGATCTGTTACTTCTACTTTTTTCCGGCATTAATATTTTTTACCATCCTCTTCGTGCTCTCAATTTAAAAATTAGAAGGCAAAAGAGGCAGAGATAGACCAAAAATAACTCACTTTGAGAGTTTGAACAGATGGGTGACAAGAAAAAACTAGGATAATATCATTTTTAGAGCATCCAACCAGAGAAATGAGAGGCGAACCATGATTCCCGGTGTCTGTTGGAGATCTGGCACCTGCAGAAGTTCCTGATCAAACTGTTCCGAATTCCATAACCGCGCTACCTTGCCGTTCACACTAATTATTCGACGGGGGCACTGTGAGGATGAAATGAGCGCCCTTCTTGTTCAGACAATTGATCTCAGTGATTGATTGGAAGATTGCATTTTGGGACAGGGGGCAAGTTGCAGTTTTTATGGCATCTCGGCTGGGTCTCGGGGTTTACAAAACGTCCAGTATCCCTGAACATAATGCGCAACCCCTCTATGATGGGGTGCCATTGGTACGACAAAGCCTTTGTGGGGAATGGATGACAGTTGGCAGTTCTTTTACTTTGAATTCGGAACAGTTGTTTTTTCTGATCTGCCGACTAAGGGAACGATCTTGCAACAAAAACAAAAAAGCCATGGGCTCTGTAACCTCACAGTGGGGTAATTGTGTCCTACATGAGACGCATTAGTGTTTAGGAGAACCGTATAATCAACTTAACAAAAGACGAAAAAGATTGACGGTTTTTGTTTAAATGTTTTAAGAACCACAAGACAATTTCAGAATAAGGCATAAATGAATAACCACTAGCTCTCCGTTAAGGCTCCTGGTTCAGGTGAAATCATTGAAAAACGAATAAAGTCTTACTCCATCCGAATTTAAACCTTAATCTTTACCCATTTCAATTACATGTAATTCCACACTCCGCCATGCAACATTGACCAGATGAGTGGTCAGTGTTAATTTTGGTGCGGTCTGAACCTCCATTTTTGTCTGTCTGGCGTCACAATACTCGTACTTACCCGTTGCTTCAGATAAAACCTGTCCTCTCAAACAGAAACATAACAGTGAAGCCGCTGAAAAATGTGGAATTTACTAAGAATACTCAGAATTGCATGCACTGGGAGAGATAAAAAAAAAAGATGCTCCAGATAGCACAGTGTGAAAGGTCTGTAATAAGAATTATCAGAAAGAGACAGTTGAGATTCTTTGGCCACTTAAACAGATCAATTGGACTAGAGAAACTGCTGCTGTGTGGAAGGATAGAGAGAAAGAAGAGCAGAGGCTGACAGAGAACAACATGCACAGATGGCCTGAACAACTTTGAAACAGATAATGCAATGAGAAAAACCGAGCTGATCAGGTAGACAGACAACAGGAAGGAGTGGGGCACCATAACCGTCAATGTCTGCCCCAAACTTTACACCTGATTCAGAAGAAGACCCGATCCTTCCGCAGCGACAAAGCAGGCCCGTGGGTGGTGATGACATTTAGATGGACAAACGCACACTCGTTTCAAATATCGTCGCTGTCATAAGACAATTGCGACTTTTGTTTTTTGCAGCTTGTGGTAAACTTAATTAAACAGACAGTGCTAACGAAGTCCTTCTGATGACAAGAGTAAACGTGAAAATTTATGGTTCTATTATTGGGTTTTTTGTAAAAGATATAATCTACAATGTATAATATATATA
>NW_004797490.1:724042-725093 GCF_000002075.1 Aplysia californica | reverse complement strand
AGAGAGAAAGAGAAAGAGAGAGGGGGTGGAAGAAGGGAGAGGGAGAGGAAGAGATAGAGTGAGATATGTGTGTGCGCATTTGTGTATGTGGGTTTTTGCTAACCTTTTACAGTGCTCGCAACTGCATAAAGTCATATGAGCGCGCGGCCCGGGACACATTAAACATTTTTCAGTTCGTAGAAAATGTTGAACTTTGCAAGGGTGGTGGGCGGCCGAAGCCAGCTCTTATCGATTTTAGACCACATGGATCTTTATCGAGTGCAACTTGCACACGGGACCTTCGAGATTTTTTGCCCTTGTCTGAGAAGGCTAGGTGTAGATCTTTCCTACCAGAAAATCAGGGGTGTGGCTTAAAAGACAGCAGTCTGAAGGAGCAAAGAGACCTTTGAATGAGAGGCGAACAACTTCTAACCGTGTAAAAGAATAAATATGTATACATGTTGTCTGTGTTTTATGTGGCAAAACTTTTGGAATCTGTGTCTGAAGCAAATTTTAATATGAAAATGTTTGCGCTGTTGCAGAAAGATACAATTGCAAGACGTTTAGTGTTTAGTACGTAATTGTTTATTTCCGCACCACTTACATCACGATTTATTAAGAAGACATGTTGAAATCTGAAGTGCGTTTCTCTTTAAACTATCCTATCTAGCATGGTTTGTCCCTCAACACAAAACTTCGATGAAAAGTAGCTGATTTTGTGGGAAGAATGTCTATAGCGGAAAGCAGCATGGTGATTACTTCTGTAGTGTTTTCCCTCGGGATCTCACTGTTTTTGCGTGGATCAACGGCGTGAAGAGTACCACATTACCCAGTATAGGGCTGCCCATAGACCGTCATTGGGGGCTACTTACAGGGAGGACACGCACAAACAGTCACGGGACAGAGGACATGCTTTGTGATTAGTCCTTGATCTCCTGAATCAACTTCTGGCGCAGGCCAGTAAGGCCCTGCCCTGACAGGATATTCACGCCCACCACTCCACCCCCAACAACAACCCCATGAAATAAGGGGGTGAAACAAAAATGACTATTCCACAGATTAACTTCCCCCC
>NW_004797490.1:722244-723261 GCF_000002075.1 Aplysia californica | reverse complement strand
AAAGGCGCGGATGTATAGAACTCAAAGGCCCGACTGTGTAGAACTCAAAGGCGCGGATGTATAGAACTCAAAGGCCCCGATGTATAGAACTCTAAGGCCCGGATGTATAAAACTCAAAGGCCCCGATGTATAAAACTCAAAGGCCCCGATGTATAGAACTCAAAGGCCCGGATGTATAGAACTCAAAGCGCCCACTGTGACCTGTCCGTCCATGACGTGTGTAAAGGGGGAAAGGGGGGGGGGCTCTCCTGGCCTAGAGGTGTTCGCCTCTAATTCAATAGGTCCGGGGTTCGAATCCGGATGGCGACGGAAATTTGTCTTCTCTAATTGTCTCCTTTCACCTTCGTTCCTGCTCTCATGTAAAACAATGTTCTGTCTTTCTACTGCTACTCCTTGGGTCTTTCTTATTGCTGTCTTTCAGTCACACACCTGATCTTATAGTATGAAACATCTACAACTAATATTCTCGGACAAAGGCAAAAAAAAATCTCGGAGTTCCCGTATGCAAGTTGCACATGTTAAAGATCCCTTGGTGGTCTAAAATCGATAACAGTATGCTTCAGCCACCACCCGGGCAAAATTCGAAATTTCCTACCTACCAACTGAAAATGTTCAATGTGTTCCGCGCGCTCATATGACCGTATGCAGTTGTGAGCGCCGTAAAACACTTGCAAAAAAAAAAAGAGAAGAAGAAGGCTGCAGACATTTCCGTAAATGGCGGTTATAGTAACAGGTCTCTATAGACACCAGACCAAACGCAATGACTCTCTCAAAGCTGTACTTTGTATTTCAACGGTCAAAGAGCTGAGTTCACAGCAATGTTATACATGCTCTCAGTGCCGAGTGCCAAACAGGGGTAAAATCAATGGTTTTCGTGATTTCGATACTTTACCTGTCAGGACACTGTTGTGCATGCTCTCACAAACAGAGAAAGAGAGAGAGAGAGAGAGAGAGAGAGAGAGAGAGAGAGAGAGAGAGAGAGAGAGAGAGAGAGAGAGAGAGAGGGTGAGTGAGGGG
>NW_004797490.1:719988-721143 GCF_000002075.1 Aplysia californica | reverse complement strand
AAGGATTAGATTGTGTTTATGCCCAGGAGATATATTCAGCTTTGTATTTTGTGCTGCAGACTTGGGAAACACTATTTAAATTCCTCAAAACTTAAAAGTAATTATTACCTCGTCTGGCCTTGTCCTGTCTCACCTCTTTTCGCCTGTGATGGTGTTGAGGTATGGCTTATCCTTTCCGATTCTTCGTTTCTGTATCATTACCTTGGCAAAAGTAAAGACTTCCCTCCAGTTTCCAAAACTGCTTGACAAGGTGAGCAGCATTTATCGTGGTTACCGCGGCGGTCACAGTATAGGATTCAAGCTTTGACTTGACAGGAGCAAGAAACAGTGGGCTGCGATAGTCGTGACACTTCGTGACTTGTTAGGTTGTACTTACTCTTGATCATTATTTTATTCATGTCTTAAACTGTTCTCTTGAAAAATGTGGCCAGTTCCTTCAACATTCTTAAATCCCATGACGCCATCGGCAAAACTCACTCTTTAAACCCCTTCTAGCTAACCCCCTATCCCATCCCTAAACCTTACCCTTATACCACACTTCTTATCCCACCCCCTGTTCCACCCCGACCCTCTACAGCCTTATAATCCCTCAACTCTGTCCCGGCGCCCTTTTACACCCATCCATTCGCCTTAACTTCCAACCCAACCCCTAACCCCCGTTCCCCTTTCCCCGTTCTCCCTTTTCCTAACTCGACTCCTCCTCCCCACTATTTAACTCCGACATTGCCCGAAATTAGCGATACAGAAGCTTCAGTTGAAAATTCATAGACTCTGGCATTGTCACTGATGTGCACTGGAAAGACACGGTGGCGTTTACAAACTCTTAAGTTAATTAATTGACTAAAAACATTTCTTTAAAAACTGTCATGGATTTTTATATTTGGCGTTCACCAATCTTACTAACAGGAGATCAGTTCCAATTGACTACTTTTTGTGTCATAACTAGGCGTGAAGCGTCTTCATAAACAACTTTATAATCACTACTTCCTTTTCTTGATTTGGGAACATCGTGGCAGTCCCCCAGTGAGCACACATAAACACCCCATGCACCCCTTTGGGGCAACGGCCACAAGCAGTAACAAGTACTGATTATGTAAGCTAACGATCAGACTGGTAGAGTCTACATCAAAAAGGTCAGGGGGGATTAACTCCTAA
>NW_004797490.1:717224-718691 GCF_000002075.1 Aplysia californica | reverse complement strand
GAGTTGTTGTTGTTGTTGTTGTTGTTGTTGTTGTTGTTGTTGTTGTTGTTGTTGGTTGTGTTTTTTGGACGTAGATGGAGGGATCTCGTGTGTCACCAGCTTCTCTTATTTCTTAATTGTACAACTACTGACCTAATAAATAGTTCATTGGGCAGTGTAGCCGTTGTCGCCTAAGCTCACTGTCACCTTCGAAATGACAGGTTTGATTTGGTTCGAGTGAGGAGTTAACTCACACTAAAGAAGTGAAAAAACGCTTTCTGTAAACAACAACCCAACAACTTTACACTTATTTTGGAGTAAGACGTGAGTTGTGGGGGTGGTCAGGTGGATTGGAGGGAAAGGGGAAAAGTCCTGTTGAAAAAAGATCGCACTTACAATCTACGGTGATGTGTTGAATTTCGATGTAAATAGGAAAGCAAACATTCTGAAAAGGAGACCCAAATTTCGTGCGTTAGGGCCACATTAACTGATTGTTTTACGTGTCTGTCCGGGCCTCTCTAAGTGAGAGCAGCCGGTACATACGGTTTTATTTGCCCACTGTTCATAAATCTCTACTACCGCATACATTAACTCCCCTGCGCCTGCACCTTACCTGTCCTGCTAACACACTGCGAATACACTCATGGAAACTTATCACACACGCTATACATCTAGCTCCAGTCAACGAGACGAGAAATGCATGGGTTGGGGAGTGAAAAGAGAAGAAGTGTACAAAGAGCAGAAAGAAGCGGTCCACGAGCAATTTATATATTGAGTTTAGAAAGCTTCGGGATTCTAATAATGCTATTAGATCCATCCCTTGGTCCTTTGAGAGCTTCTTCGTTTTCCACCTCCAGCTTAAAATGCAGAGTTAATGTTTGTAGTTTGTGGCTGATAAATGACATTACGGTTAGAGTCAGGGAACATACAGTTGGAGATGGAAGCCATCGGAAGAGAGAAGTCAAGACCAGTTTCAAGATAAAAAGAGAAAGACTTGGCAGAGAAGGCCGTAGCCTGTAGCCAAAATCTTGAGGAAGCACACAATGATGCAATAGGTAGCAGAGCATCGCTGCAACAGGCATTCTCCGACAAGCACTGTCCCAATGATCCACATGTGCCACAATCAATCACCAAAAGGCATAGATTAAAGACAGCGAGCTCACATACAATCGTCACTCGTGACCCTCAGTTCCTCAGTGTTACTATACTATGTACCTCTTTTGGTTGAGGAATGTTCCCTTTACCACAGATTTGATAAAAATGGGTGGACAATGCTCGTCTACAATATGACTTACCCAGTTTCAGAGAGCCACGAAAACTCTATAAATAAAAATCCAGGGAGATTAATAAAGCGTGTGTGATTCTTTCAGGGATCGAACCTGGGACTGTTCGGGACATGTGGGATGCAAGGTGACTAAACCTCTGCACCAAGCCGATGCCCAAAAAATAATCAGACTGAAGTGGAACTGTGGATGGGGGGGGGGGGGG
>NW_004797490.1:715243-716168 GCF_000002075.1 Aplysia californica | reverse complement strand
ACACACACACACACACACACTTGTACCACCCCCGCTGTCGTCATAAGCAGACAGCGGCACTATGACTACTATGACTATGATGATGTGTGCGCAGTATGCAGCGAGCTAGCGGCCAAGGACTTTTTTGGACTGGACAGTGTACAACACCCGTGCGCACCCGAGTCGGTCCGTCAGTCAGTAACCAAAATAATGGGTCAAGGGGGCGAAAGTGCCGCAATGCGGCAGAGAACTTTATCAGAACCTGGCAGCGAATTGGTCACGTGATGTTCGTGGGCAGGGCCCATGAGCTGGGCGAAGGATCGATTCCGGAACCGATTCCCACGGAAGAAAAGTTCCAACTCCTCTTTACGTAAACCAACGGTTACCAGTTACTTTAATCATAAAAATCTTCTTTTTAAAAAAATACAATTTTTGAAAAATAAAAGTTGATGCTTCGTAGTGTTCCGAAATCAAGGTAACCCTAAATCCTGAAGATGTTTGAAGCCAACCAGGTAACCACCGGAAGAAATTACATCTTTAGAAAGTAAATAATTGGGTTCGGAGTCGATTCCTACGATTCCTAGCTTTCAATAATCAAGAACCTAGCCGCCCAGCACTACCATGCATGACAAGGTAAGACCAGCGAGTAAGACCCTCCAGTGGGGTGGCCGGCCTGGCGGCAAGGGTGGTACCTACATAAAGATAAAGGGGTTCAAGTAGCGGCACAGAAAAGAAAGATTTGTTGTAGGTAAGTAGGGAAGGAAGGTGAGAGGGAGGGAGGGAAAGGGTGGAACCTTGACTACTGCGAGGGTGAGAGAAAGAGAGAGAAGGGGGGGGAGAAGGAGGGGAAACGAACGGTGGGGGTCGAGCATACCTGGCGGTTCTTCTATGGTATTTGCGCGATGACCAACGGTCAACGGTCCTGGCCGATCGAGAGAGAGAGAGA
>NW_004797490.1:704004-714440 GCF_000002075.1 Aplysia californica | reverse complement strand
CACACACAAACACACACACACACACACACCTGCCGGCGCCCCTTCTCCCGTTTTCATTTCCCCTACCCGTGTAGATTGTGTTTAGTATTGGGTGGGAAACAAGTACAGCAACGGCGCGCTATCTAGTAAGATAGTATAGTAAGAGAGGTAACTCCACTAATGATAGAAAAACAAAAAACAACTCTTATGATTAAATGTCTAGCTCTCATTGGCAAAATTGAAGGCAATCGAAGCAGAGGTAGGCCTAGAGCAACAGACTTGGGGAACCTGAACAAGTGGGTGACAGGGAAAGATCAGAGAAACGTAGCTTTTTTCAGAGCATCCGAGCAAAGGAATGAACGGAGAAGCATGATCGCCGATGTCTGTCGCAGACCTGGCACTGGAGGATGATAATGATTAAATGAGCAACTTTTATCTGATGTCCATGTGTGATATATACCTGTATGTACCTCATCTCTCTTCTGTCTTTCCATCTTACTTAGTCATATTTCTCATCACTCTGTCAAGTCATCCACTTACAGGTTACTTTTGTGTCCCATACTAAACCAAAAGCACAATTACAGGCCCGACCAACTCAAACACTTTTTCTTTTGAAACGTTTGTGTCATTATCGTAGTGCTCGTGCCGAACTACTACACGGACATTCGAAGCATAATGGTCAGGCCATTCGCCTAACACTCAGGAGACTTGTTTGTTTTGTTGTTTAGTAGAGGTTTTACGGCGCTCACAACTGCATAAGGTCATAGGAGCGCCAAACAAGAGACTTGAATTCGATTCTCACGTATATTATTAAATACGTCCGTCTTTCTGAAGAGATGATTTTCAACACGACTGGCGTTGGAAATGCTCGCTTCCGGGAAAGATTGTTGTATTGATGTATCAAAGTACATTTCTAGGGATTTTTCTAGAATACAGATAATATGTGTTTATAAAAATATTGATCTATAAGACAAATTTTCCCCCTTATTTTCTGTTCTCCATCCGGGGCAGTGCTACTAACTGAAGTTGTCTTTAGGTCATTCCCAAAAGGGGGATATGAACAGGTTCTTATGCACAGTAGAACTGTAAATGGGCTGATTTATCAATGCCATGCTCATACTGTGCCGGAACAACATAGGGGGAACTGCTGCTTTTTCTTTCCTCATTCTTACTATCGTTATTTTCCCTCTACTTCTATTGTATGTTTGTAACTCTCTTATGAACTGCCATTTCCGAGGTGCCTTGATAGTAGAAACAGACTTTGTGCTGTTGAGGCTAAAGCGGTGAGCAGAGTAAGCTTGATTCCTCGTTTGGACTTCTTTGTTGAGATCCACCTCTTGGTGCTCATATTACCTTATGCAGCTGCGAGCGCCGTAAAACCAAACAATAACTATTTTTTTAAACTCAGACAAATTGACATAAGTCATTGTGCAATAGTTGAAGAATTAATTTTCGATAGTTAAGGAAATATTTGACAATAAGTTGCGCCTCAAAATTGTGACCGCACATAATATATACCGCACCAAACAATTGGTCGGTTTTTTTTTTAAGGACAAGCGGGCTGACCCAGATTTCTGGGGTTTCCAAGAATCTTGACCTATTCCAAAAGTTGGCGTTGCCCTACCAATAGGAGAAGTTTGGTTTCATTGATTGTATATTTGTTTGGTTATAGAGAAAACTCTCCTTGTCTTTTAAAGAAACTGAACAAGAGGCACAAACTTTACCTTCGATTTTCTCAAAACAGCATTTTTCGGGATAGCCCCCTGGTGCTTAAAAGTGACCAATTACAGCTCTAAATGTTGCTGCAACTTTTGTGTCGAGGGGTAGATCTAGTGCAATAAAGAACATCTGTGGAATGAGGCAAGATTTCTAATATTCCAAATAACGTGGATGCAGGCGACGTGAGTTATCAAAACTGTGCCCACCATTTCGGAACTTCACGGTGATATTAAAAATGGTTCCAGTAGGGAACGGGGAAGAGGGTTCCCAGTGCCCACATCCCTCTTGGTTCAATGGGGCAGTGGAAGATTATATAGGACTTACGCTTACATTAAAGAAAAACTCAGCTGGCAGTGAGTGAAGGCATATCTCCTCAATAATTATTTATAAAAATACCATCTCACATCATTTCTCACACCATCATATCTAAAAATTATCATTGCTCTCAAATCCTTAACATGCATCTAAATTTCTTGAATCTCTGTCTGTAACTGTTACATGTTATAATAATTATGTACGCAGCCTAATACGCTATTGGATACTTTCATGATCACCTTTTACTACTAATACGACGGCGTCGATCTCAAAGAAATGGGCAAGGGACAAAAAAAAGTTATCATTACCGGGCAACATATATAAGTAATGGAGTAGATAAAGAAATAAAGGGCAAAAGAAAAAGAAATAGAGTACACTATGATAAGAGAGAGATGTTGATGTACCGTAGTTTGTTTAGTATGGGGTTTTACGGCGCTCGCAACTGCATAAGTTCATATGAGCGCCTATGTACCGTAATTCAAAGTGACTATTGAAGGGTGAGAAAAAGAAAGAAGACAACAAAGACGAGAAAGAGATCAGAGAAGAGTCATACAAAAGGTGATAACGACTGTAATAAAGATCACACAGTAAATGATATCTCCAGCAACACAAATCGTAGGCACCAACTAAAAACGAAAGATTTATAATTATCACATAAATATAAGTATTCCGAATCCTGTTTCTTTGCGCTCAGTATTCTTGTTTCACTCCGAGTATCTGCTTGATCCAAACAGGAAGGGCATAATTACGTGAAAAAATGGCGATAAACGCTCAGCGGTGAAGAATTCTCACCTGGCAATGATTATCTCGCGCAGAAGAAATGGACCAGCACATGCGCGGGAGACGGTGGGAGCAGAAACGAACTGTACTCGCACACGCCTCGATTTCATCACATGCCTGGGACTGCTCAACCCAGACTTCCCTTCCAAGTGTGCGCGAGTTTTTGAAGAAAAGTTCGATTTTATCGCGATCAGCCCTTTCTCTCCTCCTCCCCCCACCCCCACTCCCTCCAACCATCCCTGCCAATCTCTCTGCATGCTTGCTATGCTGGGCATTGGTGTTATGCTGGATCGAATGCTGATGACCGTAGTTCCAATCCAAAACTACTTCTTAACCAGCTCGAATATGTGTGTGTGTGCGTGCGTACGTGTGTGTGTGTGTGTGTGTGTGTGTGTGTGTGTGTGTGTGTGTGTGTGTGTTTGTGGGGGGGGGGGTGAAAAAATAATAGCTACTTCCATGAACCCCTCCAGGGGCCCTAACGACATCTCATCACAAGTATAACATTCCCTAACATATTCGGTATTATAGCTACAGCAAGCGAAACACCCATAGATCACCTTGGGATATTTTGAAAGAGAGTATTATTACTCTACATCATAATGTACCAAATTTGAAACAAACGTTGGCAATCATGGTTCACCGTTAATTTCTCTGCTTGGGTGCTCTGAAAGAAAACAAAATACATATTATTATTATAGTCTTGGTTTTTCTCATTCCTATTGTTCAGGATTGTCACGCTGGTTATTCTGGGTCTACAACTGTCTCGTTTACCTTCTATATTTTTCAGTAAGAGAAAGGTATTCACTGCCTTTGATTAAAATGTCTGAGGAACTGGTTTTGTCTCATCCTTATTGCTTTTAATAGTAAACGGTCGACTTGGGCTTCTTTTTAGTAGAAGTCAGTTTGTCAGTTTGTTGGTGTTTGAGCGCTTCACCAGCTGCTTGCACAGTATACTTCCTAGGAAGCTGAGAATGTTTCTGAGTGCTCTATGGTCTGCTGGGGTAATAATATAGTGTAAAGCGCATAGAGTGGGGACATGCGCGATACAAATTCTATTTATTATTTATTTTTATATCATCTCATTGAATTCTTTTCCTTCCTTAAAATTCTCAACATTATCCTAAAAAAAACTATATTTCTATTTACTTCTATTATGATATTTAACTGTCTTTGGTACTCGTCCAACATTACCCAGTTCTTTGCGTGAGTGTGTGGGGAGAGGGGCGGAAGTGTTTCGTCTCTCAAAACCGATGCAGCCCATCGACTTACGAGTTAATAAATATAACCTGCAATAAAGACGCGTAGCAAGCCATTTCGCTTCCTCAGAATAACTTGGTTCTCTCTGCTCAGTACCCAGTTTTGAGAAATTGGACGTCACGGATTTTGAGTTTCACATCAGGTCAAGCTTTTTCGAAGGCAGTTCTTTGAATATCTTGATAACGACTCCGAATAATCTTACGATTTTGATAGAGCAGATAGGGTCGCTTTTAAGGACAAGCGGGCTAACCCTGATTTCGGTGGTATTCAGAAATCTTGACCTCCACCAAAAGTGGACATAGCCCTACCTGTAGAAGAAGTTTGGTTTCATTGGTTTGTACATTTGTTTGGTTATTGAGAAAACTCACCTTTAAAAAAAAAAAAGAAACTGAACGAGGGGCAAAAACTTTACCTTCAATTTTCTCAGAACAGCATTTTTTTAGGGATAACCCCCTTGTGTTTAAAAGCAACAATAGAACATCTGGTTTCTGATCTCATGGTCTTAGTAACTCACAACGGGAGAACATGTCAGATAGAACTTTGTAATTCTGAGATAGCGATTTATTGTCTGTGGCCCCCTGGCACCCGAGGATTTCCACAGACGCCTGCGCATGCAGGAAATGAACGCTCATAATATTACAGGTCTGTGTGGCTGATGTTCCGTGCTGACTGACATGACGCCCCGAGGCTTATTTTGTGCCGCCAGAGATAGCCAGACGGTGACTAACGAGTCGGTCATGATGATCGTAAACTACGTCTATCGTGAGCCGAACTTATGAAGCGTCCAAGACCAAAGATTTTGGCCCGTAGTTTTGTAGTTTTGTTACGGTACATTTAGCCGGAATATTGATTGAAAATCTCAACTGCGTAACTTTGTGTTGCAGTTTTTTGTTTTGGAGTTGTGGTTTTTTTGTGGGGGGTTTTGTAAGTGTTTTACGGCGCTCGCAACAGCATGAGGTCATTTGACCGCGCAGGACACATTAAACTTTTTCAGTTGGCAGGTAATTTTGAATTTTGCCCGGGTGGCGTCCGAAGCCTACTCTTATCGATTTTAGACCACCAAGGGATCTTTAACGTCGCAACTTGCACACGGGCCCTCCGAGATTTTTCACCCTTGTCCGAGAAGGCTAGGTGTAGATATCTCCTACCAGAAGATCAGGGGTGTGGCTGAAAGATAGCAGTAAAAAGGAGCCAAGGAGTAGCAGTAGAAAGATTGCAGAAAGAGTCAGGAGCCCAGAGGAGAGGGCAAAGGAGGTGAGGGGGTGGGGCAGAAAGAGGAGGCACAAGCAGACGGCAGAACACTGCTAGAGAGCAGGAAAGGAGGTGATATGAGTCAATTTTAGAGAGGAAACTTTTTCGGTCGCTACCCGGATTCGAACCCGGGACCTTTGAAAGAGAGGCTAACATCTTAACCTCCAGGCCACGAGAGCCCCCAAACTAGTCTATCGTGGGCGGAACGTACAAAGCGTCCAAGTCCGAAGATTTCTGGCCAGCAGTTTTGTAGTTTTGTTACCGTACATTTTGCGGGAATATTGATTGAAAATCTCAACTGCGTAACTTTGTGTTGCAGTTTGGCTTTTTAAGCCATAAAAAGTTATTCGAAGAACCCAAAAAAAAAATACGGGAGAGAAAAAAATACGTTTGCTTCTACAGCGAAATACAGTCAGTGAGACATAGAGTGAGATGTTCAAAAACATCATGTTATGTCTAACAGTCGATGCAGCTCTATATTGGTAAATATTATCATGCAAGCTGATGGTGTGTGGTTTGAGGGTGCCGCTGGTTGGTCCTACTCTTATAACTATTTTTCCTCCCTCTATTTCTGCTTTTTATCGTGCTATTTCTCAGCACTTTATCTTTGTTACCATGCCGATGCGATTCTCTCAACTGAAACTAAACTAGACATACTCACCTATCCGTCCGCTTCTCTGTCTGTCTGTCTGTCTGTCTGTCTGTCTGTCTGTCTGTCTGTCTGTCTGTCTGTCTGTCTGTCTGTCTGTCTGTCTGTCTGTCTGTCCGAAGGTGGGTTTTTTTCAGTTTGCCCACTCAGTTTGCCTACTCATCTACCTTTCTGTCATCTCTCTGTTCAGTTTGGGGACTGCTAGTACCCTAATCAGACCCTGAAGGAATATGGCATTGTCTACGTTCTCCGTAACGTTTATTAAATCTAGATTATATTACCTTACCATTTTGTCCAATAGATCTGTATTATCCATCACGGTGTGTGTTTACGAATGTGTTGGTGGGCATGGCTAGTACAAGGAACCATAAACAACTCTGTACATTACAGCTGTTGGCACTTTCACAGGTACGGTTTCCGTCTTAATTATCTTCCTTCACTCTCCACACATTACGCTGTCTTCTCTCTCTCTCTCTCCCTCTCTCTCTCTCTCTCTCTCTCTCTCTCTCTCTCTTTCTCTCTCTCACACACACTCTCGATTCTCTCTCTATCTGTTTGTCTCTCTCTCTCACTCTCTCTCTCTCTCTCTCTCTCTCTCTCTCCAGATAGATAGATAGATAGATATCTGTATGTCTGTCTGTTCAGGAAAGAGTAATTTGCCGTCAGCGTGTCGAAACGCTTCCCTTCTACTCAAAGTTACAATAATAAAGTCTTTATCTATCTGGGATTTGTAATACATATCTCTTTTTCTCTCTGCCAGCGAGAGGAAGTGTCGTCCATAAACATCATGTAGGCCTGTCAATAAATGAGTATGTCGCAGCATGTTTCTAAGTGAATGTCAGTTGTATGCACGGGTGGTTTGAGGGCGCCACTAGAAGGTTCTAATTCTGTTCTTACTATCTCTTGTTCCTATGTGCTTGTTTCATTTTTTCTCCTGCACAAAATAACAGTTATTGTGTCAATGTGCTTTTTTCACTTTGGTTAATTGTGGGCAAGGCGGTTAGAGAATGATAAGGAATTGGGGGCAGGGAGGGAGGTAGGGTATATCTTCCATATGCATACAAAAATTGATTAACATAATGCAGTCGAAAATTTGTGGCACTACTTATTGTCAAATAACTCCTTTTACACTATGACTTATACCAATTTGTCTCAACAGATAATTATTTTTAAGCATCTATGTGCTCCATTCTAGAAAAAAAATCCTTAATAGATATTAATTTTTTAAAATCCCGTTGGGTAGTTTCTACAGATTTTAAAATGTTTTTAAACCAAAACGCATTGGCACAACAAGCACATCGTTACTGAATAGGAGTGGGTAATATTGGTTACATTGTTCTTTACTTCTTATACTCGTGAATTCTATACTACTATACTAAAGTTGTTAGTGAAATTCTGTGAAGGTTATCTGAAGAATCACATACTCTTACCGGCATCTATATATGATAAAGTCAAGAAGGACAACATCAAACAAGATCACCTTCGTGTCACAGTACCCGACTACGATTCCCCCTCACCATCATGCTGGCTCTCATCAGACTGGTTATAAAGTTGGAGCAGTTATTCTTTCACGTGTTTTTTTTAATCAGAATATCGCAATTAAGGATGGGCTGAAGTTTCTGCCACACTGGTGAGCTGTGACGTAGACCATATACGTATGCAAAATGTGTGTGTGAGAAGCAGTGAGTCTGCTGTGAACGCTCCCATTTTCCTCGCGACGGAGGTTTGCAGTATGCTGGCAATCAAAAGAAAGGAACCACTTTTTGATTGCGTAAAAAAAAAATCTCGGCTTTTGAGTCTTTGCGTTTTCCTTTCAAGTGTGTAATATTAAGTACATGTAGTTTCAAAAGTAGGTCATGTTATGATAATAACATTTCAGTGCTTCAATTAGTGTTCACAGCACCAACATCAAATAATAATTTAAAAATTGGCAACATAATAGAAATCAATCCATCGGCACGTTTCTGCTATTGCCAGTACATTCGAAGTCAACAGAAAAAACTGTAATCACGCACACGCGCACGCGCGCGCACTCACGCACACAAACACACACACACACACATACACACACACACTAACACACATACGCGCGCACACACACTAACACACACACGCGCACACACACACACACACACACACACACACACACAGAGCGTGCGAGCGCATGCAAGCACATATACACAAACAAACAAACAAACACACACAATTAAGAATAATAAAGTGATACCTTTCATTTTTCTTCTTTTTCAGGCAGACGCACTGCCTGAGGATCAAATCTCTGGTAAGACTTCTTGAACAACGTAACCCTATCCGTACGCCCTGGGGTCATTTTGTACCCCCGGGGTGGTATTCTTCACATTTTAGAATACTTCTAGTACGAAGATCTCTTTGAAACTTACAGTATTTCTCAAAAAACCATTTTGACAGACGGCTATGCAAAGCGGTACGGATCGGATTAACGATAAATTTCCTCTTTGGAAGTGGTGGCACAGAGTTCCACACGTTCTGTGGATACGATAGCAAAACACGACGTACGGATAGGGTTAAACTTTTATCTTTTTTTAAATCGTTGCTTCCATCTATAAAATAGTTCATGTTTTATCGCCCCTTCTTAATTTTTCGGATTTTTTGGTCGTTTATTGTATTCGCAAAGTCATTGTTACTCCTTGTTTATATATCGATGATATTTATCTCTTGTAAAGACGTTTAGTTTGTTCATATACATAGGCCCTTTGGACACATGATGGTTTCACAATCATGGTAAACTGGTCAGGTGTACGTGCATTGTGTTAACACTGGTTCTATTTTTGGTACAGTGTAATGTATTTATATTTTTTCTGGTTTTTCATACTTATTTCTTCTTTTTCGGCACTTATATGACCTTATTGTGTTGCAAGTGCCGTAAAACTCTTACTAAAACAATTTCTTCTTTTATTTACATTACTTATTGACTTGATAAAGGGCCAGTCTTCGAAAAGACCCGACAGCTTTTCCAAAAAGCAGAACAAACGAAGTTTGTTATTGTAGCTTTTAAATGTGTCTTCACTGAAAGTCAGAGAGTCTGATACAATGTTTTTCGTGCTCTACAGAAGAATTGGGTTCATGCCTTTTTCAAACTTGTGCTGGTGGTATAAGTCTTAGTGCTTTCATTGCACATTTGATACTACATATTAGTATGCTTTGAACGTGTCTGCCAGTGAAAACAAATTTTGCCACTGAAGGAAAAATTCTTAAAAGGAGCACTACTCTTTTTTTCCTCAAATTGCTTGTCATGGTTATAGTTGTGCTAGTTCTTTGGCCTTTCTTTGCTTTTGATATACAACATTTTTATTCAGAATTCAAAGAGGCGTTCAGCCTGTTCGACAAAGATGGCGACGGCACCATCACCACCAAAGAGCTGGGCACAGTCATGAGATCCCTGGGACAGAACCCCACAGAGGCCGAGCTACAGGACATGATCAACGAGGTGGACGCTGACGGTGAGTGGGTGAGGGGGAGGGAGAGGGAGGGATAGGGAAGGAGAGAGGGAGGGAAGGAGGAAGGAAGAGGAAGGAAGGGAGAGGGAGTGGATTGGCAGAGAGGGACAGAACCCCACAGAGATCAACGAGGTGCACGCTGATGGTGAGCCCTTGTTTTTGTAAACCCAAAGCAGTGGAGTTCTTTTGGAAACCCAAAACCATAAAATCAAATGAAAGTGGGGGGATAACAAACATACATGGCACATCCAGTCATCAAGCCAGAGAATCTGCTTCGAATCCTATTTCTTGAAGCGTGGTGTGCTTCAAACTTTTTGTGACGGTCAGGCGTGCATATATTGCCCACGTTGAAAACACCTCAGTTACCAAAAGCAAGAAGAAGAGTCGGTTATCAAGAAAAACTGGAAACAAAATTGTTCATAGTAATTATTAACAAGTTGAACGTTCGAAAATCATAGCTTCCTAAGGAGTTTACTGTTATATACATAGAAATAATTTGCTGTGTTGAGGAACACGCGTAGCCCTACCACCACTGACATCTACCAGGAGAAGGAGGAGTCGGGGGAAGAGGAGGAGAAAAAAATTGTGCGTCGGTAGACAAGTGGTGATGCTCTCGGACTCTCTACCGTAAGGTCGTGGGTTAAAATCCCGTAAGGGGCCCGACGTTGTGTCCTTGGGAAAGGCATTTTGCACGAATTTCCCTCACTTCACCCAGGGAAGAATGGGTCAATTTCTGAGAATGAGTCCCCAGCTATAGACAGAGAAAGGTCTTGTCAGTCTGTTAGTGCTTGGGCTCTTAATCGGCTGTTTGCATTGTATACTTCCCTGAAAGCCGAGAATGTTTCTCAGCGTTATAGAGTCTTCTGGGGTAATAGTATAGTGTAAAGCGCATAGGGCTTGCTGTAGAGTGGGGGTATGCGCTATACAAATGCTATTTATTATTATTATTTTGAAGAAGAAGAAGAAGAAGAAGAAGAAGAAGAAGAAGATGAAGAAGAAGAAGAAGAAGA